>NW_028141693.1:0-18686 GCF_030444845.1 Prenolepis imparis
AAACATTTAATGATGCCGAATGTACCTCGGTTAATAAAAGAACTTAGGACAATTTGCTTCTATAACTTCTAATATATTTTTGTATCCATAGAAAAGTGTTTTTTGATAGAGCTTTTATTGGGTTCTAGGAATTCCTTATTCGATAACCAATCAGTACGTCCGACAAACATTTCGTCCAATTTTGTTACATGTGAATGTAATCACACCCTGGATTGTAGGGATACGTCATCGATCCATACATTGCGCTACTGCCATGATGTATATATTTAGAGAATGTATGTATTGTATATGTATATATTTGTCATGTGTGCATGTGTGTATATACATGTGGGTTAATAGTGGTTAGTAGTTAACCGCGAATTCCTGCTATGAGTTGATATCAATGCCAATTGTAACACTAATGAAGTTGTGTCTTATTAAAAAAAACCCAACACTTGTATACCTCAACAACAGCGTAGCGAAATAATAAGTGTTTTACAGAAACCCTTGGGTGTACAATTCCGAAAATAAACGAAACTTTAGATATGCCGTTGGCAACTCTAACGGCTCCTTGGACCGAGCACCGCATAAATGAGAAGGTACAAAAAATTTATTAATTTTTCTTCATATATACATATATATTTTTTTTTACATGTATGATTTAAAATACAAATATATATATTTTACCTTTTCTTTTTAAATATATTTCTCTTCTTTATTTCAACATTTAATACATTTTCTAATATACTTTTATCTTATACTTGTTGCTTTAGCAAAGTACAGAGATTCTTCCGGCCGAAAATCAGGAAGAAGCAATGATTCAAGGAAACTTAATGGAAAGATCAAATGGTTGTTCGGAGTCTCATGAGATTGAAGTACGTGATATGGTACGGGAGGGTTATGAAAAAGCTGAACCTTCTCATTTTGAACTATTGAAAGTCCTTGGGCAAGGTTCCTTTGGCAAGGTAGAAATAACATAAAAATACATGAAAATGCATAAAAATGAATGAGAATGCTTTAAACGCATAAAAATGCATAAATGCACGTAATATATATATTTAAATATTTTTGCAATAATTGTTAATAATTACAATAATTATACTTTGCATATACAGGGTGTAACAAAACTGTTGGTTGCTATTTCAGGTGCATATTCAATTCATCGAAATGAGCAAAAATGTTCATATAAACATATGTCTTAAAATATGTCAATTTTATGTTACAGTCATGGTTGGGTTGAAGCTTAAGATAATTACAAAGCATATTATTTTATTTCCAACAATACAAACTAATAATAAAAGTTTTAGTTACAAACTAATAATAAAAGTTATATGTTGTTTAATTGCTGCTTGTTTTGTGAAAATAAAAAATTTGTTTAATGCAGAAATGGCAAATACAAGTAGAATACGCTCCTAAAATAGTAGCCCATAGTTTGTTACACCTTGTCACACCTCTTTATATATGTATGATTTAATTTAATTTTTAAATATTTGTAGGTATTTTTAGTAAGAAAGGTTGTTGGAAAGGATAGTGGCACACTATATGCTATGAAAGTCTTAAAAAAGGCAACGTTAAAAGGTACCAGAAGACACTATTAAATATTGATAAATATATTTTTGATTGTTATAATTATAATTATTTCATTGTGCATTTGTCTTTAGTTCGTGATAGAGTTAGAACTAAAATGGAAAGAAATATATTGGTCGATGTAGAACATCCGTTTATTGTTCGATTGCACTATGCATTTCAAACGGAAGGAAAACTCTATCTAATTCTAGATTTTTTAAGAGGGGGTGATCTCTTTTCCAGATTATCCAAAGAGGTAATTATTATTTGAAAATGACTAAATGTATTGTTGCCTTGTTCCGACGTTTGAAAAAGCCTAAAAATATGTTATATCACGAGAAAATGTAATAATCATTTTGATAAGAAATTGTATATAAATAATATATTGTAGATATATCATTATTTATATAGTAATATCGAATGTTATGAGATATTTTATAATTTATGTACCTTTAGTGTCAAATTTAGATATAAAATATCTTGTAAACTATATTTTTTAGCTATCTTACTCTTATAACATTTTATGCAGAAAATTGTGAGGAATCGATTTATTATAAAAAAATTATAGTACCATTTAAAGAAACGTCCTTCAAATAACCTTGAGAAATGTTCTACAGAAAAAAGTTAGTAGCGTCATCTTCTGTTCCCCTTCAAATCAAACAACTTTTGTTTAAAATATTTTGTTGTACAATAAGAAATGAAAAGGTTTTTGGGGATGGTCGATTAAAATTGGACACCATATTTTAATGTTTTAGGTAATGTTTACAGAGGAGGACGTTAAATTTTATTTGGCCGAATTAGCACTCGCTCTGGATCATATACATAAGCTCGGAATTATTTATCGAGATCTCAAGCCTGAAAAGTTTGTATTTGTTCGCGATATACTGCGAGTCGTATATATGTCTCTTTTGTAATATAGATATCCATTATTAGTGCATTCGATTAATTTTCTCTTTTTTATATAATATAGTATTTTGTTGGATACAGAAGGCCACATATCTTTGACAGATTTTGGCTTAAGCAAACAACCATTGGATGATTCAAAAGCTTATTCATTTTGTGGCACTGTTGAATATATGGCACCGGAAATTGTCAACAGAAAAGGGCATACTTTTACGTCGGATTGGTGGAGTTTTGGTGTCTTAATGGTTCGATTTTATATATCTTAATGTGCAACTGATGAAAACTAAGATATTAAAAGAAATTAAAAATTAATTTAATTTTTTAGGGTGTATTCCTTACGTCAAAATTTGTCCAAGTATTTCGTAAATATTCTTCAATATTTTCACACTTCAATATTTTCAGTTTGAAATGCTGACAGGTGCTCTTCCATTCCAAGGTGCAAACCGTAAAGAAACGATGACGCAAATCTTGAAAGCTAAACTCGGAATGCCACATAATCTTTCACCAGAAGCACAAGCACTTTTGAGGGTATTGTTTAAGAGAAATCCGGCGAACCGCCTTGGTTCTGGTAATATAAAAAAAATCTATTATTTTAATATTTTATATATTAAAATATAGCCTTTTATATATCTTTTTATTCTTAGGTGGGGTGGAAGAAATTAAAAGCCATATTTTCTTTGCTACTATCGATTGGGATGCTCTTTGTAAAAAAGAGATAAGACCACCATTTAAACCAGCTGTTAGAGAAGATGATGCATTTTACTTTGATAATGAATTCACCTGTAAAACACCTAAAGGTGACCAATCTCCTTCTTAAAAACAGAAGAAAAAGGAAGAATAGTGGAGTAAACTCAAATTAATAATAATTAAATGTGGGTTCTGATATCTTTGTGAATTCTTGCATCTTTTCAGATTCTCCAGGGGTACCACCTAGCGCAACTGCTCACGAATTATTTCGTGGATTCAGTTTTGTTGCACCCTGTTTGCTTGCGGATGTGGATCATGCAAAGTCTCCGGAAAGCAAAACCTACGATAGTATCAGCGCTGTCTTCCCAGCTTATGTTAATTCCGTTTCTATAACTGACGAATATGAATTCAAGCACGAGATTGGCAAAGGAAGCTATAGCGTGGTTTACTTAGCGGTCCATATAGCATCCAAAATGGAGTATGCTGTGAAGGTAATATCTCATGCAAAATTGATATGGAATGTATTTTTAAGTTACACTTGAAGTAAAAAAAAATATTTAAATAAAACTAAATAAAATAGGTGATCGAAAAATCAAAACGAGATCCGACAGAAGAAATAGAAATTTTATTACGATACGGTAGACATCCTCATATCGTAACATTGAGAGCTGTTCACGAAGACGACAAACGAGTATATCTCGTATTGGAACTTCTGCGCGGTGGTGAGCTTATTGACCGTTTGCTACAGAGACGAAACTTCACTGAACGCGAAGCTGCCGAAGTCATTCACACTATCACAAATGTGGTGCATTATCTTCACGAGAACGGAGTAAGTTGTAATCTTCAGAAATACGAGTACTAAATGACTTTGTACATGTATCTTAATCTTTACACACGTATTTATACAAAGCAAAAAACGATACATTATTATTGCATTAAAAGAAAGAAAAAAAAAACAGGTTGTTCATAGAGATTTGAAGCCATCGAATATTCTATATGCAAAACCTGGTGGTGATCCAACGACACTTTGTATATGCGATCTCGGGTTCGCAAAACAATTACGAGCGGAAAACGGTTTATTAATGACGCCTTGTTATACGGCAAACTTTGTAGCCCCTGAAGTGTTGAAACGCCAAGGATATGATGCAGCATGTGACATTTGGTCACTCGGAGTTCTATTATACATCATGTTAGCTGGGTAATAAAAAAAAAGAAATATTATGAACAGGATGTCTGCTGGAAAAACTGGGAATCAAGGGTTTTTTTTATCTTGAAAAGTCCAGAAATTCTCATGGAATTTTATTGAGACTCGGGGAATTTTTTTAAAAATTGTGTCTGATAATTTTATTCTTATATATTACAAGAGGTCGATAATCCGCTGATTGGTCGAGTTAGCAATCATATATAATCGCTTTCTTTATAATCGTATGAAGAGTAAACATTAGAAAGTGCATATATTGAAGAAATTTATTTTAAAAAACAGCATCTACATATTTTCTTATTTTACCTAGAATTTTAAACGAAAATATCTGAAAGATCAGGAAATTCTCGGGGCATTTTTTTATAAGATTCGAGTAGACACTGTATGAAAGTGATTACTTATTATATTGATTTATTTTTTTTTTTTCGCAACACCTAGGTACACGCCTTTCCGTAACAGTCCAGGAGACAGCGCGAGCGATATATTAGACCGGATCGGGCCGGGATATATAGATGTGGAAAGCGGGATATGGTGCCATATTTCGAATGAAGCTAAAGAGCTAGTTAAGAGGATGTTGCATGTAGATCCCACTCGAAGGCCTACAGCAACAGTTATTTTAAAATATTCATGGATTGTAAATCGACACCGCATACCTCAAAAAATATTACCTGACGTTATTAAGGATCCGCATAGTTTGAAGGTAATGTCAAAATACACAAAATATATTTGTCACTTCCATTGAACAAATGTGTCATGTGTAGTTATAAATGCGACATTATTTCTATATTTTCTGACAAATCTACACAGATCTGTACAATATTTTACAAAATAAATCCTATTTCTCAGATAGCAGTAGCTGCGACGTATAGAGCAATGGCGAGTAGTCCAAGATCACCCCATATTGGTCCTGTGGTTATGTCCGAATTAGCACGTCGTAGAACACAAGGCAAAACTGCTAGCCCCACTCAAGTTTAAAACTTATTAATATCTCTTGTATATGACAGGTTCAACTTTTAGATTCAAGATTTACTAAAAAATTGGGAGATACATAGAGTATAACAAAGTTGTTTAAAGTACAAGCGATTTAAAATATTGGAAACAGTTTAAATTGACGATATCGTGATTAATCTCTCAATTAATCTTTTAATCTCGTCAATGGAGAGTTTACGGAGGAACGTTTATGACAGAGCCGAATGTGATATTTATTTATAATTTTCCATATATATTGTCTTTAATATATACTATATATATACGCGCCTATATTTGTCACATGTTGCCATGGCTCGGGAAAGTGCAAACATTCGTGACAATAGTTGTCAGAAAGTATGTACTTTCTTAGAATTATTTCTGAATATTTTTTTATTTAATCATATTTCATCATAGATATAACATGAAAGATGTTGAAGTAATCATGTTGAAATAATAATCAATTACAATTCTCAAATAATCCATAAATATTTAATAACATAAAAGTATTTTAATGTATTATGTGTAAAATTTTATCTGTGCAATGTAGTTAGGACAAATTAATTTTTTTTAACTACATGTGTATACCGAATAAGTGTCTTATATATTTCCGCCTAAACTTTGAAATTTTAAAAACGTTTCTGAAAATTCCAGTGTTTTTATGGGCACGAGTTCTAAAAGATGTGTGATGTGATTGCGAAATCGTGCAAAATTATTTAATCATTGTTTAATTGTAATATTTAGCTAATAATTTGTTAAATAAAATTAAAATTGTATAAATTACACAACAGTTGTCATATTGGTGTTTCAAAGAAAACTATTTTTAGAGCGAATAAGCTTTTTCCTAAATTGACATGATGCCCACGTTTATGCTAACAAATCTCAGGGAACATCAGACGCTGATTTTTTTCAAACTTTTACAGTTTCTCATGTCAAAAGATGGAGAAATTTGTTATTGTTTTTGATTGGCTATCGCATGGCTTTTAGCCAATCAACTTGCAACTTTTCTGTAAGAGCCGAATTTGCGCATACGTTTCTTTTGCGAATGAATTCAAGAATCGAGCCCTGGTACCTTGTCGACCATGTCGGAATCGTGACGTCAGAGGCGAGAAAACACACGCTAAAATTTTTAAGATGCCATTTCTAAATAAAAACATATTTGCATAAAATAACACTTAAGATCTCTTTAATACACTTCTAAAAAACGACGAAAACTATCCTTTTTCCTTTATAATCAATCAACAGGTGTAAAATATAATATTATGAGGCCCAGTCCGTCTGGTCTTTGCACATGCGCAGTCATTCCGCATGTCAAAGTTTAATATCTCGATTATTTTACGGTTGTTGATTGACTGTCAAGGGAAAAGAATAGTTTTCGGCGTTTTTTAGAAGTGTATTAAAGAGATCTTAAGTGTTATTTTATGCAAATATGTTTTTATTTAGAAATGGCATCTAAGAAATCTCAACGTGTTATTTCTCGCCTCTGACGTCACGATTCCAATATGGCTGCGGTGAGCACCCAGGAGCCTCGGATCTACAATAGATGTAGTAAGCTTTAGGGTCATTCCACAATAGGTTGCAAATGTCCTCGTTGCCAGTTGACAATTGCGAATTGACCAATCAGAGCAAAGCAACTTGTCAGCTAATTGGTCAATCTGCAACTGTCAACTGGCAACGGGGGTATTTGCAACCTATTGTGGAATGACCCTTAAGGTGATGCTGGAGTGTACTCTGTTTTACCGACGAAATGTTAATTTTTATAACTTTATGTTTATTTTTTATTGGTTTTATGCAGGGACCCGGACCGAACCGGAACCAAAACCGATAACCGTTCCATAACCGTTTTTTTAGTAGAACCGAAACTGTAAACCGTATTGAAATTCTATTAAATTTATAACACCGGAACCATAACCGGACCGTTAAATTATTTTCGGTTTACGGTTCTTTTCGGTATTTTTTTCTGTTTTTGCGCAAATGACGGAAATGTCATGATAACTGTCTCCTCGAAGTGCAATTATAATTATTTTCTAAATATTCTGAAACGTGTATGTATTATCGCAATAGTGATAGCAGTGAGAATATTATATTTTCCGTTTTATATATATATATATATACATATATAAAGTATATATAAATTATATTACTTTAAAAAATTATTAATTTTTATGACATATGAAAATATATTTATATATGTACCTATCTATATTATATATACCTATATCTAAATATATTTTCATGTATAATATAAAGTGTTGTTTATTTATATGTCATAAAAATTAATAATAATTTTTTAAAGTAATATAATTTAAAAATTAATTAGAAAAACGAAAAGTAAAAATTTTTAAAAACCGGAACCGTAACCGAAAAAATCATAATTTAAACGGTTTCGGTTTTTTTATTTATCAAAAAACCGAAACTGGAACCGGAACAGTTATTAAATATTTTATTAAACCGTAACCGAAACCGAACCCTAATTTTGTTTCGGTCCGGATCCCTGGTTTTATGTACTGAGAACTTTATTGCGCATCTGTACCAATATCGGGGAACCAATTTATTGCTCTTTTTTATGTTATTATTTCGGTTTTGCACATGTTTTACATAAATCAAATTTTTTGTTTTTTTTTAAGGTTAAACTTCTAAACTCAATTTTAAAGGTTTCCTGTTATTCTTTCACATGCTCTCCTTGCCTTCCTGAGCTTATTTTGTATTTGCAAACTGTATAACTTTAATAAAAAATAAATATTTGTATGAACTGACAGCTTGTTGGTAAATTTTCAAAATTTTTTCTTTTTTCTTAATCAAAGATGACCACCCATGCCTTTATTAACATATGTACTTTAATCCCTGAAAAGGATTTTTAATTTTATAAAAGCAATAAAAAATAAACAAAATCACAAATTATAATAAATTTTGTCGGTAAAACAGAGTCAACTCCAGCATCACCTTAAGCTGAGAAATTAACCAATCATATTCGATTATTCTTCTCACATTCAACTATGATTGGCTCGTTGTCAGTTGACAGTTGCGGATTGACCAATCAAAGCAAAGTAACTTGTCAGCTGATTGGTCAATTTACAACTGTCAATTTGTAACCTATTGTCGAGTAAAGCCTAGTCTACAATAGAGTCGTAAGGTCGTAAACGTAAGAAATTGACCAATCACAGTCGATTATTCTCCTCGAATTCAACTCTGATTGGTCAATTTCTTACGTTTACGACCTTACGACTCTATTGTAGACTAGGCTTAACCCTTAGGGTCATTCCACAATAGGGGTGCGTTCGTAAACCTTATTCTATGAGGTATAGGTTAACTTTACGGGGACTAGGCAGGTGAATGTGTAGGGACACATCGATCTCCAAGGACTACCTAAAGTTTATGAACGATCTTGAGGTAAAACGATCGCGTAAGATAAATTTGTCAAATGTAATTATCATCATATTATTTTGAATAATTATCTTCATCACTGTTTATTTGTAGAATTCTAATGTAGATGAACTTTAATCTCAGTTTAATTTACTTTTTATTTTTTTTTAACTTTTAGAATTAGAAAAAGATGAAAAGTAAGTTAAACCAAAATTAAAATTAATTTGCGTTAAAGAAGTGATATATAATATTTAGAAATAAATGAAAAAATCATACAAATTAACAATTAGTATTAATAATCTTATCGACTTCTAATATTACTATATATTTACCATTCATTATTCAATGTTCGAACTCCTTCTCATCTCCACCATAAAGCATACCTCCAGACATCTTGGAAGATTGTAGGATTTCTTCAAGTGGTAAAATGTGAAAAGTGCGTTTCTGCGCATGACGGGTAAACTCTACCTCAGTCGCGAGCAGGGGTGCGTTCAGAAACAACACTCGGGAGCACCCGACCACCCAATTGCCGTTCAAAAATCAATCGAGAGCACCATAGTATTATTTGGGTGGCCCGTTCAGAAACGTCCCGGGTACTCCCTATTGAGTGACTTTTGCACCCTGCTCTTTCATCAGAGTGTGAAAATCTCCCGATCGAGAGTATGTCGTTCAGAAACGTACATACCGAGGAGACCACCTTATCCCCACCACTTCACTCACCCGAACTCCCGGCAATCATCTTCTAAAGCGGGGAGCACACAAACTTGCATAGGCGCATAAGCGTATACATAAGAAATTTGATTGGTTTATTTTCTTATGCATACGTTTATGGACCAATCAAATTTCTTATGCATACGCTTATCAGTGTGTGAGACGGGCCGGTCTATTACAAAAATATTTATATTTTTAATAATATTATTAATAATTAATAATATTACAAAAAATTTTGCAGAATTATGTGATCATGATACATCTTTTTATCTGTACCAGAGAGAAGCCTGAGAGAGGCCATGCCGGCGATTTTCGTGGGACGCTTTTACTAGGCCGTACAGCAGCGCCGTGCATCCACTTTTAGGAATTGGAACTACGTATCCACATCCACTTTTCGATACCATCGATTATTTGGTTCATATCCGTGCTAAATACATTCACTTTCATTTCTAGAAGTAAAATCTAAAATCATTTCTTACGCATGTGTGTCCACACATCTTATATCCATAAATTATAGATAAGAAATACATTTCGCGTATATAAATAAATTTATAAAAAGATATATATATATATATATTTTATATGCGATATTTTACATTTTAACATATACATATATACACTACGTACGCGCACGGATGAATATATATTATATATATGTGCGCATATATACAATTAAAATAGTAAAAGTAAAATTATATAATTATATAAAATTATATATAATTATATAAAATTAAAAATATAATTATATAAAATTAAAATTAAAATTATATAATTAAAATAGTAAAAGTAAAATTATATACATTTTATAATATATTTATTTACTGAATTTTTGCAATTAAAAGACATCAACACGACTTAAATCGGATAATTTTTGATTATTCATATATATTTATTAATTAAAAATTATCCGATTCATGCGTCATCGTGTGTTTGATGTCGTTCTAATAACTGTAAAAATTTCATTAATCTATTATACATTTACTTTCAAAAAGGTAAAATAAAAAATAAAGGTTTAAGTCCTTATATATTTCATAAGACATTTAAATTCGTGATTATATATTTGTTATTATATATATATATATATATATATAGATTAATTATATTAAAGGTCTCCGGATGTCAAAGCGAGAGGACGAGAACGATGAGAGAGCAAAACGAGATCATGTCGTCAGTTTGGCAGTCTTTTACGCGAGGCTTTCTTCATTTATAGTATTTCACGAATACATATGTATATGGATATGTCATCTTACTATAGAAAATAACATTTTTATAATTCGCATTTTGTCTGCTGAAAATAATTTTAATGGATTAAAGATTAAATCATCCGATTTATGTCGTGTTTGGTGTCATTTTAATCGCTAAAATTTCATTAATCCATTAAAATTATTTCCAAATCGATAAAATACAAATTAAAAGTTTTAATTTTTATGTATAAAATGTTTATATTCGCGTGAATTATCGTAGATAAGGAAAGGTTCCCGATGTCGTCGAAGCGAGAGCGAGAACGAATAAAGAGCGAGCGAGATGACGTATCATCAAAGAGTTCCGAAGTCTCCTCGCGAGGCTTCCTTTATCTAATCTTTCATATATCATATGTCATGTTACTATAGAAAATAAAATTTTGATAATTCGCAATATATCGAATTGAAAATAATTTTAACGGATTAATGAGACTTTTGCGATTAAAATGACACCAAACACGACATAAATCGGATGATTTAATCTTTAATCCATTAAAATTATTTTCAGCAGACAAAATGCGAATTATAAAAATGTTATTTTCTATAGTAAGATGACATATACATATACATATGTATTCGTGAAATACTATAAATGAAGAAAGCCTCGCGTAAAAGACTGCCAAACTGACGACATGATCTCGTTTTCCTCCTCGCTTCGACATCCGGAGACCTTTAATATAATTAATCTATATATATATATATATATATATATATATATATATATATATAATAACAAATATATAATCACGAATTTAAATGTCTTATGAAATATATAAGGACTTAAACCTTTATTTTTTATTTTACCTTTTTGAAAGTAAATGTATAATAGATTAATGAAATTTTTACAGTTATTAGAACGACATCAAACACACGATGACGCATGAATCGGATAATTTTTAATTAATAAATATATATGAATAATCAAAAATTATCCGATTTAAGTCGTGTTTGATGTCTTTTAATTGCAAAAATTCAGTAAATAAATATATTATAAAATTATAATTTTACTTTTACTATTTTAATTGTATATATGCGCACGTATATATAATATATATTCATCCGTGCGCGTACGTAGTGTATACATATATGTATATGTTAAAATGTAAAAATATCGCATATAAAATATATATATATCTTTTTTTAAATTTATTTATATACGCGAAATGTATTTCTTATCTATAATTTATGGATATAAGATGTGTGGACACACATGCGTAAGAAATGATTTTAGATTTTACTTCTAGAAATGAAAGTGGATGTATTTAGCACGGACATGAACCAAATAATCGATGGTATCGAAAAGTGGATGTGGATACGTAGTTCCAATTCCTAAAAGTGGATGCACGGCGCTGCTGTACGGCCTAGTAAAAGCGTCCCACGAAAATCGCCGGCATGGCCTCTCTCAGGCTTCTCTCTGTCTGTACATATACCTCACTGATGCTATGTCCGCCGCGCATGCGCGAGAAAACCCGGCCCGTCTCACAACACTGACGCTTATGCGCCTATGCAAGTTTGTGTGCTCCCCGCTTAAGTATTGTTTCTGAACGCAGCCCAGGGTACATAAGGAGCACCCTGGGTAATTCCTCAAGAACTTTCTGAACACATGTGGGTAAAGGTACCTTTTCATGTGTCGCTCATCGCTCGTTTTCGGCGATATAATGACGTCACGTAATCGCTAGCGACATGATTTTCTAGTTGGATTTTTCTAACTACAAGCGATATTAACAAGTGTGAAAGCAACTTTGAAATTTATGAATCAAATGGATAATCAAAGTGTAAATAATTTTATAATGAATATTAAACATATATAATAATAATATTTTATAATGTTATTTTATATGTAATGAAAATGTAAATATAAATCTGTTGATATAGGTTATGTCAAAAATATAACAATCTTTTATATAACAGCAAGAAAGGATTTAATTAAATTAAATATTTTTTGTAGATTGAGTATGTTTACACATGCGGAATATGTGAGACTATATGTGATGCAGATGAAATATCAACACATCAATGTCTCGAAGGATATTCCAATTGTACTACGGATGAGAATTTGTATTTTTATCCTGTTTTAGGTAGAATGTTAATATTCATAAATTTTATTTAAGTTAATTACAAAATAAAAATATTTTTTTAAATTAGTTAATTACTCAATCTACAAAAAATATTTAATTTAATTAAATGCTTTCTTGCTGTTATACAAAAGATTGTTATATTTTTGACATAACCTATATCAACAGATTTATATTTACATTTTCATTACATATAAAATAACATTATAAAATATTATTATTATTATATATGTTTAATATTCATTATAAAATTACTTACACTTTGATTATCCATTTGATTCATAAATTTCAAAGTTGTCTTTCACACTTGTTAATAATATCGCTTGTAGTTAGAAAAATCCAACTACAAAATCATGTCGCTAGCGATTACGTGACGTCATTATATCGCCGAAAACGAGCGATGAGCGACACATGAAAAGGTACCTTAAAGATAGCTTTTCCACCATTGATGTGTTTTTTGACTTTCTGAACGAGTTCAGAGACATTTATACCCTGCGGGTAACGTTTACGAACGCAGCCTAGGTTGCAAATGCCCTCGTTGCCAGTTGACAATTGCGGATTGACCAATCAGAGCAAAGCTACTTGTCAGCTGATTGATCAATCCGCAATTGTCAACTGGCAACGAGGGCATTTGCAACCTATTGTGGAATGACCCTTATAGTTGTATATAATATAGATTGTACATATATAATATACACACATGTAGTTACACATATGAATATCTACCGGTCTGATTTTGGCATTACATTTTATCGTGTAATCGCTTGTGATATCGCTTGTATTTTTGCTTAATAATAACTGTGTGCGGTTATTTGTTACTTGTGTGTAGAAAAGAAAATAACGTTTATTTCTCGCCGGCGCTAATTAGGGTGAATCTGCGTCTAATTAATACTGGATAATTTGGTTAATTCAATCTTCTTTGTCTATTATAGGTAAGATTTTGAAATCGAAGCGAATTACTACTTCACAACAGCACTAATTAAATTTTATTAATTAAATTATATTAATACAAAACAATAATTTCAAGGACGATCTGATTGCATATAACAAACTCAAATTTTATACAGTAATAATTTTTTTCTATTAGATGGTTAATTAAAATTATACACGATGTTGTAGATGAAATTTTATTGTATTGAAACAGACAAAATTACATCTTTTTTTACATTATTTTATTACAATATAAAATGTAAGTACCATTTTAACTGAGCTATTTATTTTTTCATAATTTTTAAATTAAATTAATGATTAAGATTTATAATTGCATACAATAGTTACATTGCATAAAAAATTTTATTTTGTTATTAGAATTTATTTATTTCATTTTTATCAATTATTTAATCAATTATAATTCGTCATTGACAATGTAATGTATTGAATTATTTCATTTTATATAATTTTTTGTATAATTATTAATATTACGGAACATACTATTATCGTTAAAAATGTTTGCGTTTCTATACATGTATATGTATATTTTTAATTGCCTAGTTCAATCTTGCAAAAAGAACAAAGATTTTGTAATCCAATGTGTAATTAGTCTGTATACATATATATTAGGGATTATTGCTGCATGTTATTGTATATGTTATGTTTTTGCTTATCTCTTGAGTGATATTATTGAATTACGCAGAATTATTGAAATAATCGATATGGAACCATCGGCGTCTTTTTAATTGCAATGTTCACACGGTGGTTTAGGATATTTAAGATAGGTATGCGGAATTTTTAGTTTTTATTCAAATATAATGCAAGTTTTAAACAGTTTGACAAAATTTAACAATTAAAATAACACATGTTAGAAAAATTAACTAATTTAATTACTTAAAAATCTAATTTATCTGGCAAAGAGAGAGAGAAAAAGAGAAAAGAAAAAGTACAAAATTAACAAAAAAATGTTATATTTTTTTTAGACTACGTCAGTATGATTCACAAAGGACCACGTCCCTTAGTATTATGCGGCCCTTCGGGTAGTGGAAAGAGTACTTTGATAAAGCGATTGTTTGACGAGTTTCCTGATACCTTCAAGTTTTCGGTATCTCATACAACCAGAGTGCCCAGGCCTGGCGAAGAGGATGGGACGCACTATCACTTTACGAATAAGGAGAAAATGGAAGAACAGATCAAGAATGGCGAGTTTATTGAAAGCGCTACATTTAGCGGGAATTTATATGGCACTAGGTATTAAGAAAAAAAATATGTAATATATCTAGATGTAAATATAATATAAATATATTGAAATAACACGATTTAATTGCCTTTGTAGCAAGCAGGCGATTGAAGAAGTGCAACGTTTGGGAAAGATATGCGTATTAGACATTGACATACAGGGTGTAAAACAAATAAAATGCACCCATCTTAATCCACTTTACGTTTTCATAAAACCGCCATCGGTTCTGGAGTTGGAGCTACGGTTGAAAACTAGGAACACAGAAACTGAAGAGTCATTGCAACGCAGATTGGCAGTTGCCAAAACTGAACTTGAATATGGTATGCTCACATATTATAAAAAATATTATACAAACATATTATAAAAAAAAGTTTGCTTATAAAACGTATTTATAGAGATAAAATGGATATCCAAACCCATTTGAAATAGAAAATGCAAAATAGTTGGAACCTTTCCATTTGAAAATGCAAAATACTTGTTAAATACCCATAAAATAGGAAATGAAAAATAGGTATTTTTATAATGATGCTTTAAAATAAAAATAATTTTATTTAAATATTTATATTTTTATATTTATTTATATTTAAATTCTTATTTTTTATTTATATTTCTTACTATTATTTCTTATACCTAAATTTTTATTTTTTAAATATAAACTTGAATTATATAAATATTTACATATGGAATTACAAAAAATGTTTGCCTATATTTTTTAGACATTTATTTATTCTTTTAAAATAACATTTTGATTACAATGCTCTTTAAAAATCAAATATGCCTTCAGAAAAAAAATTTAAAGAGAAGGTTCCCTATTTTTTTCTATAAGGTTTCATAATTAGAACCAGCGATGTTAGAATGAGGTGGTATCAATGGCATTATTGCGTTTTACACATACATGTTATTGATACCTCGATTAATTTTTAATTTGCAAAAAAATGCATTTGAAATAAAAAATGGGTGAAAACCATTTAAATGGAAATGTAAAATAGTTTCTCAAAAAAATGTATTTGAAATGCAAAATACAAAATAGGCACTTCACATTTTGTATTTCCATTTTAAATGCATCTTTTAAATAATGCACATCTCTGCATATTTATCAGATTACTCTTTAAAATCTGCATAATATATATTTATGTTTATAGGTGAAACACCGGGTAACTTCGATATTATCATAGAAAATGATAATTTGGAAACAGCATACAAGGTTTTACACAATTTTATATTGACCAATTTTAATCTTCAATGCAAAACAGGTGAATAAAACTGTTCTGTTTTTGTTTTTGATGCAAATGATATTGATCTTTCTACTGTGTGTTAAATGTATATACCACACAAGTATTTTCATTACAAAGATCATTACATTGTGATCACAAATATGATAATACAATGGAATCTCTTAATATGGAAGAGATTTTACGAGGTTCCACTGTATAATAATTTGAGATTCTCTACAAAAATATTCAGTCAAAACAACGAGTTAGTCTAGAGACGAAATTTGATGGATTACTCGTATATTAGGACACAGAATAGCTTGACAAAATGTTGAGAAATTATTTTAATACATTTAATCGACATATACATATAATTAAAATATGTATACATGTGACTTATGAGTTAAAATTATAGCTGTAAATTCATGTTACTAATTGTGTATTTTTACGTTCGCATATTTATACTTGCTATATTTAAATTATTGTTATTTTTCTGAAAATAATGATAAATGCAACAGTCGCATATTTTTATTACAGTAAATTTTTCAGTAATTTGATAATTATAAAGCAAATTATGAAAGAAAAAGAGTTCCATTATAATGTTGATGCAATATATTGCACTAAATACATATATATATTTTAGCTAATTTTTCTTTATTAAAAATAAAAGATCCACTCTTTTATAGAAGTAAGACAAAATTTTCAGAGTAGAATTTTAGCTAGCATTCAAAAAGTAACTTAAAGAGATAAACATAGAGTTTTAGCTGTAGCTAACTGAGACTATTCACCAAAAAAGGTTGTGTTCCAATAGAGTAGGCTATCTGTAAAATATACTTACGATTTCGTACTTATCTTCGTGATAAATATACAAACATAATATAGTCATTCCTGGTTTACATCGTGACAGTGTCAGATTTCATATGATCATGCCAAGTACTTAGAACTAAGATTATAAAAAAAATGTAAACATTCCTGTAAAATTTGCGTTTACATTATAAATAACTATTTATATTTTTATTAAAAAAATTGTAAAAGAAAAATATTTCCTAAGTTATTAAGGTAAAACTATATGCTTGTTTCATACGCTTACGAGTTTCAATACGCTTGCGCGCAGTTGGAAAACTTTAATTGTCTATAGTTTAATAATTTATAATTTGACTTAAAAAATCGGTATATTATATAAAATATATTTTTATGAGTCTGATTATATATAACATAGAAAAATGATGGGGAATTACTAGAAGCCAAGTTACATTATACATAATAAACCGAATTTGCTCTTGCATCTTAAAATGAGATATTATAAACAAAGAAAAAAAAATATCTAGAATTAAAACATTAACCTAAAATTAACATTAACCTAATGTTAATTAACATTAACATGTTAACATGTAAATTAACATTAACCTCAGGTTAGTGTAACTTATAGAGATAAGTGTCGCGGAAAATATTTTATTGTAGGTATATACGCTATTACAGAGAATATATGATGTTACGCATGTATAGATTCAATGGTATATTCAATAAATAGTTTGAGATAGATATATCATTTGTCAATATTATTCGCGGTAATGTAAAACAGCGAGAGAACAATATAAATATAATCCATCACACAATTAGTATCATTATTATTATCGCGCAAGGAAATAATATGTTATTAATTAATCTATTATGTTTTGATTCATAAATAAATTCCACTATAGATAATTACATTGAATCATTTCTTTTGAGAAATCATGAATTTTTTAAATAAAAAACGAAGCAATTACAGCAACTGTATATGTGCATCAACTGCAGCGAATATAAGTAAAATTACAGAAAAAGCGACCCTTATCAATCGGAAAAATGATTTTGCTACACCGACCACATACGGTGAAAATAACTCGGGAAATAATTCTGGACTTTTTATGGTCAGTTCTATCTCATTCTTCTTATTCTTTAAACCTTGTCACATCGAATTTTCATCTATTCAGGTCTCTTCAGAATTCATTAAATGGAAAAATTTTTTTCATAATAATGCTGAGATCGATGAATTTGTAAAAAAAACTTTTTTTTACGATCGAAATACGTATCGAAATCTCCAAAATTTTTCGAGGAAGAAATTAATAAATTATCGTCTAAATAAGAACACAAGTTGTACTTAATAATGAAGAATATATAACAGATTTAGAATTAATTAGAATATACAAGGTGAGTCACTAGAAATTGCCTTCTAAAATATCTTCATAAATATTGATTTTAGACAAAAAAGTTTAAAACAAAAATTAAATTACTTTGATAAGACTACATTTTTGTAATCTTAGGCAACACTTAGAGCAACACTTTGAGCACCATATTAAATAAGCCTGTATAATTAACAGATTAGAATTTATTGTAAATAAAGTATAAGATTATTTCTCCCTGATAAAGTGAACTGAAATGTTCGTGAAAGGTTGGAATCGAACAAAAAGTCTACGCGGTTCAAACCCGAAAACCAATTCTAATTATTGTAAATAATTTTAAATATAAAAATTCAGCTTTTTTTAAGTAAAACGAAACTTATTTATGAATCAATTTAATACTCTTCCTTTGTTCAACAAAAGTTTTTCACTCAAGCATTTTTTATCTCTTTTT
>NW_028141694.1:0-18582 GCF_030444845.1 Prenolepis imparis
AAGCAGTGGTATCAACGCAGAGTACTCCTCTTTTGAATTATTATCAATGTACGTGGCATTAAAAGAAATTTAGCAATCGACAAAAGAAGAAAAAGAAAGAATAAACAAATGTTGAAAAAGAAATAGAAAGGGAAGGGAGGGAGGGTGGGGGAGGGGGAGAGAGAGAGAGAGAGAGAGAGAGAGAGAGAGAGAGAGAGAGAGAGAGAGAGAGAGAGCAATTATTCTACAATGCTGCCACATGTTACTATTATTTCCTTCTACTCTGTAGACTCTGCCGAGGAAAACTTTCGCGAAGCTTTCGTCTATGCAAAAATGTTGCGTTAGTCAATGTATGTAGGTCGCCTCGTTGCTCACTCTGGCTGGTATGAGTCCACGGAAGCGAAGATGCGCCAGGTCACATTGAGTTGAAGTTTACAACTCGACGAGGCGCCGGTGGACTGGCATTTATCAGATTTGCGATAACGCCGAAGGGGCGTGAAATGACGAGTCCTCGATTCCACCGTCAATTGGAGTAGGTTTTTAAAGAGTAATTCACTATTTAATGCGGAAATAAGTCTGCATCGAATACATTGACGATTCGATTTTTGAATTAATACTAGTTTTACTTCCAATTTTTAAGATGAAATTAATATTCTCTCTAAGGAATTAATTAAAGTAATAAAGTGATATATATATATATATATATATATATATATATATCCTGATTGTATTTATAGAATCATATCTTCTTCCAGTTTTTTGATACGAAATTGAATTAACATTTACGTATCAATAAACTGATTCTATATAGTAATGAGTCAGTCACAGAATTGCATTATCTTTGTACCCAAAGTTTGTTAAAGCTACTGAAGAACTGGTGTTAATGAAGTTGCGGTTTGACGAGATTAATGACAAAGAGCGCTGTCAAATCACAGAGAAGGTTATACTAATTTTGCTTTTGCCTTGTTTTATAAATGACTTTTTTCCCAAATACAGTAATATGTACTGGGTCGTGAAGTGCACTTATTGTTAGAACCCGTATTGTCGAATTCTGTTTTAATTTCACAATTCTATTAATTGTTTTCAGATCCAATCTTAGTTTGTTTTTTAGTTCACATTTTTAGAAAATATATATTTCAACGGCGACTGTAACAGATGTATGCATTTCTTTCTGAGCATGGTTGTTCGTTGAAAACTGATGACGATGACGACTAATAACGAATGTGGACAACGCTCAGCATGGAGAGAACGCCGCCTGTCCGATTTGTCATTATCCCACTCTGCCGTCTTCTTTCGCCGTTCTCAACCGTGCGAACTATCCACTTTTTTCTCTTCACAATGTTAAACTTCTCTTATCCGTGAACGCGTCGAGTGATCTGCTTTATCCACAAATAAGGAAGAAAGATTTTTGATGTATTGTGAAGAACATCCACCTTGATTATGCAACAATCATTGATCTCCTCGGCCTTTAGAACCTTGTACTATCCAGAGCTAAAGTTATGTTTTATAGACGATTTAGACAAAACGTCTTCTTTTTCATATTCGAACAAACATAGATTGTAAAAGCGTAATCTATTTTGTTTTTTAAATAATCCATAATAGGACAAACTAAGAGATCAAAGGCATGTTTAACGGAAATGGAAAAAAAAACTGAAGACGAATAAAAAAAAACGCATGTCACGTGCATAAGGACACTGATGGTTTTAATATGCGATTAGAGCAAACGAAACAGCCTCAACGAAGATACGTTCTGACGCGGCGTGGCGTGTAGTGTGATATAGTCGTAGGGATATGCAGTTTTGTGTAAGATGAGTCTTGAAAACTTGGTCAGGATGAAAAAGAGAAGGAATGGCTTGACGCTTTGCACAGGAGAAGGAAAGCAGTGCAGAATGGAATGGCGAAAGGAAGACGACATCCCCGCGCGCAGGGAGACGCGCGCAGCTTTCCAGCCGCTCCAGTGAGCGAAGCGCGCGCGACGAGGAAGAAGGTACAACGGAAACGAGTCGTTTCTGTCTTCGATTCGCGATACTCCTCGTGCTCCCACCACTTACGACCTTCATCCAGCTACGGAAGAAGAAGAAGAGAGACATAGACAGAAAGAGAGACAGAGGAGAGAGAGGAGAGAGGAGAGAGAGAGAGAGAGAGAGAGAGAGAGAGAGAGAGAGAGAGAGAGAGAGAGAGAGAGAGAGAGAGAGAGAGAGAGAGAGAGAGAGAGAGAGAGAGAGAGAGAGAGAGAGAGAGAGAGAGAGAGAGAGAGAGAGAGAGAGAGAGAGAGAGAGAGAACGAGAGGTGAAAAACGGAAAGAAAGCTCAGTACGGTGTGGTGTCCTCAGACGAGTTCTCGTCGGCGCAGTGTGAAGGTGGAGCCGAGAGAACACTCCCTAGCCTCTCCCGCTCGCACCTCGTGGCCGGCCGTAGGTAGATATGCGAGGGATATGCGCGAGCGCCGTACGACGCGGGCGAGAGGAAGAGTGAGCGAACGAGAGCGACCCGAACCGCTCGGACGTATACGAGTGCCAGTTTCGCGGAGGAGTGCGTGCGCGAACGAAGCCGCTGCTTCGGTCGGCGCGGCGGCGGTGCTGAGTGCAATCGCGCGCGCGGTACGAGGTGCAGTGAGGTGTACGAAGGTGTACAAGGTGCTCCGGAAAGGCGTTGTCGTCATCGCGGGAGAGGACGCTCTCTCCTCCTGACGATGATTAAATTGTGGCGACCTGGAGGATCCGTAAAGGCCCGTCGTTGCGTTTCGCACGATTTGCCGCGGCTTGTACCTGTCAACGTACATCAGTGACCGACGAAATGCGCAAGGGCATTAGCGTCAGTTGATCCTGAAAGCACTTGGCATTGGCACTATTAGTCTCGCCGCGTCGGAATTTTCTCGCGGGACAGGGTGGAAGAGTACGATAAGGGTGGGAAAAATCAGAGACAAAAGCAAAA
Organism: Prenolepis imparis; assembly: GCF_030444845.1. Classification (NCBI taxonomy): domain Eukaryota; kingdom Metazoa; phylum Arthropoda; class Insecta; order Hymenoptera; family Formicidae; genus Prenolepis; species Prenolepis imparis. The sequence continues at coordinate 2,913 of NW_028141694.1, forward strand.
AAATCGAGAAGAAGAAAAAAAGAGAGATACAGTACAGAATAATTAGGAAAGATAGAAAGAGAGACAGACAGAAAAAAAGAAAGAAGCTGACGAATGATAAAAGAAAACTAGAGAAAAGTTGGAAATCCAGGAAGAGAATAGACAGCAGCAGCAGCAGCAGCCATTTTGATCGTGTGTTCTGCGCTGTCGCTGCTAACTACTCATCACAAGTGATCTCGGTGTGTTTGGTGATCTTGCATAATATTCTCGTACTATATACAGTGGTGTATCAGTGTCAGTTAAATTTGTCAGAAAAAAATGATCGACACGAGATAAAAAACGAAGGAGAACGATTCGGAACGGTGTGTCCGTGATAGAAGGAGCGCAAGAGATTGTGTGAGAGCAAGAACAAAGAAGAGTGGACAAGGGTGGCAGAGAGAGTGACAGAGAGAGAAGGACCATCGAAGGGTGCGTGTTGTGCGGGGGTGCACCGCTCTCCGGTGGCATGGGGCTCGGGAGGGGGATTCGCCCCCTCTCGTAACCGCCGCGAAGCGCCAAGATTTCCCGCATCGAGTTCATCGAGAAATGGGGGCTGACCCCTGTCCTCAAACCGAGGCAGGACCTACGCCCCCACCGGAATGGTGCGGAGGAACACGGCGACACGAGGTAGGCCGAGCCGAGCAACCGCATTGAGTAGCGAAAGTTAACATAGTGGCTAAAATATGTTAGAGGTGTTAACGATGATAGATGACAGGTTACTTGAATGTGCATAGCAATAGATGGAACGAATATATGTATGTTTTGACAATTTTTGCGACTTATAATTTGGGAAGAATTCTTTGGTTGTAAAAAAATTAACAGGATTTTAATTTCTTTTAATTTATAAACACGTGTTTTTATGATTAATTTATGTATTCTTAGAATCCAAAGTCTTGGAAACTGCCATGCAGCGGCATTACAAGTCGATGTAGGGAATTATAGTTGAACTATAATGATTATTGAGACAGCAGGTCATTTGTATGTATATGTATGTAGAAATAACAAGAAATGACTTTTTCTAATTGTTACTGATAATGATCGCGATATAATACACTGCTTTTTGGAAACTTTTGGGTTACACCAAAAACCAAATTAGATATAGTTAAAGAATTTATATAGGCTTAAATTTTTCTGACACGTTTGCAATTCTTCAATTTATGAATTTATAAATCTAAAAATTACAATCCCAGACAGCACAGAATGTCCAATGGACGTCCAGTTTTGATTTTTATTTAGTCCAAACGTCCATGGATATAATATGAACGTTTTAAGAATATCCATTATTAGACGTTCAAAGTATATTATATTTAGACGTTTTAAAAACGTTCATTTTATGTACCCATACAGCACAGAACATTTCATTTACATTGCAGCAATATAATAATCTTACAATAACGTAATATTAGAGAGACACATTATAAGAACATGTAACTGTATAGTAATATTTTGTGAGAAATATTACTGCAACATTCCAAAAATATAAAAAACAGTATTCATTAATCATTAGTTTTTTTATTTACCGCTATGCGACGCGCGATGCGCTTTCTCATATTTAAGATTTGTTATGAAAATTATATATAAAGCTTGCAAAAATAAACTATTAAAATTATAGTAGCCGAATATCCGAGTATTACGGATAAACAAAATGAACTTACACAGTTCCAACGATTTTTTTCTTGTCTCTTTTGGATGTCTGCAATATTTCTGCAATTGTTTAATGTTGTATGAGATACTAAAATAGGTATATTCAGTACTCTATATATAAACCTATATATATACCTACACCTATCTACTTTAAAAAATATGTTTAATGTCGAAACAGGTCCAATTTTAGTCCGTTTAGTCCTTAAAATGGACATTTTTCGATTGTCCAGAAAAGTAACACTGGACATCTTTAAAATGTCTTAAAGATGTCTAAGGCTCTAGTATGGATGTTATAAATACGTACAAAACGTCCAATATGTATATTTTTAATACGTTTTTAAAATGTCATTATGCTGTCTGGGATGTGCGTCTTTTAAATTTTTGAGATCTTCGAATTTTGCTCTTAGTTGTGCGACTGTTTCATGACCATTAATTTGCATGCGAATGGTGGGGTGGATCCGTGAGATATAGCGTGCATAAAATAAAAACATTAGAGTCTCGTGGCATGTTTGATTCACTATAGTTCTGTCAGTTATTTGCTCTTATGTAAGCTTTAGCTCCTTTTATCTATACTAAATTATCTCTATTACTCGAATATCTTTTGTTTTAGTTTTATCATATGTAATTATCACAAATAAAACTTATACTTGATGTATTATATAACATAATATTTTTTATAATTTTCGAATTTGTTGCGCGTTATGATAAAACAGTAGTTTCGAAGATCTTAAAAATCATTTCTTTATGTTGGCGTTAATTATATAGTGAAAATAATCAATTCAATCAGATTTAAGAAAATAACAAATTGCAATCGAAGAAAATTTTTTCAATATATACTGTATATTTTCCACACAACATATAATAAAAAAATTTATAACTAGAGTATATTTTTATTTTATTGTTATTGTCAAAAACCTAGACATCATTAATTACTTTGAGGACTCGCAATAAATACAAAATATTTGAGATTTAAGTTTAAAGTTCATATCTTGAAATTTAGAATATCCAAATCTCTATGTGACCTTAATAATTAAAATATCAATATTATCTCTAAAACACAAAATTATTGTTAAATTGATCATAGACAAAAATAAGTGCAAATATAATTTGTGTAGACAGCTCCAATGGAACAAGATTATATAATGGAATCTTCCTGGTTATCTCATGCTATTTTGCCGCAAAAATGTCACTTATCACGTTATTATAACGTTTATTACGTAGAACGTTAAACTCTCGGAAATAAGTAGCATTAAAAGCACATATGATATTTATATTGAAATAAATTATCCTCAGTATCTTGAAACCATCCACGGACTAAACAAATCATCATGGTTTCGGTACGACGTACATTTAAGGACCAGCCGTCAAAACCACGAGTAGACGTAAATTTAACTGACGGCTGCACGACGTGTTTTAACTCGCTTTCCACTGGTGGTAAACTCTAAAACACATTTTACGATTTCATGCGCTTGTAATTCGCAGCAAGAAACTCGCTCGCTCTCGAAGGAGGACGGAAAAAGATAGAGAAATATTTTCCACAATAATCGTTGCGTCTATTCTATTGTTTACGATTTGCGGTATAAATTCGCACGATTGTCCCACGTGTGTCACAACACATCTTTTCTGCCAGGAAAAATAACAGGAGAAACAAACAAATTATCAATGAGCTGATCTAATAATAAATACAATAATGACACGTGTGCGTATTTGGTCCGGCAATCTTTTAACTTTCTTTTTTTTTAGCCACCCACAAATAATTATTTCGAATTTAATCGATATCGTACAGAAAATATCCAGATTATCTATTGTCTTTCTAATAAAATACTAAAGTACTAAAAAATGTGTATTTCCATTTCCAGACAACACAGAATATCTAATGAACATTTGATCCAGTTTTGATTTTTATTTAGTCCAAACGTCCATGAATATAATGTAGACGTTTAAACGAACTATCTATTATTGGACGTCCAAAGTATATTTATATTTAGACATTTTAAAAATGTTCATTTTACATACCCATACAACATAGAATATTTCAATTACATTGCAGCAATGTTATAATCTTTCAAGTTGCAACGTAATATTGGAGAGATATTACAAGAACATGTAACTGTAATATTTTATAAGAAATGTTATAGCAACATTTCAAAAATACTATAAAAAACAGTATTCAGTAATCGTTAGTTGCATTATTTACCGCTATGCGACGCGTGATGTGCTATCTGTCTCGTATTTAAGATTTGTTATGAGAATTATATATAAAGCTTGTAAAAAGAAAAAATGTTAACAGAATGAATTTACACAGTATCAACAAATTTTTTCTTATCTCTCTTGGATGTCTACAATTTTTCTGCAATATTTTGATGCTGTATGAGATACTAGATACAATACTTTACCTACACCTACCTACTTTAAAAAATATATTCAATGTTCGAAACAGGTCCAATTTTAGTCTGTTTAATCCTTAAAATGGACATTTTTCGATTGTTCAGAAAAGTAACATTGGACATCTTTAAAATGTCCTAAAGATGTCTAAGGCTCTATCTGAATGTTTTAAATATGTACAAAACGTCCAATATACAGGGTGTCCCAGAATGTTTGGGACTAAATTTGTATGCAAATAGAGCGAAATAAACTGAGTCGAAAAGTCCTATACCATTTTGCAATTTTTGCAATAGTTAACGAATTATTAATTATTAAAAATCGCCGTATAGCCCGGCCTACTGTCAAATGCAAGCGCGCGGCAAGATGCGGCCACCTAGCGATCGAGGTTGCTAAGGCTTGTAATTTGTAATAAACATTGCCGCTTGTAATAAACAACTCCTCACGCGCCTAGCAATCTCGATCACTGGGCGGTCGCATCTTGCCGCGCGTTTGCATTTGACAGTAGGCCGAGCTAATACAGCGATTTTTAATAATTCGTTAACTATTGCGAAAATTGCAAAATGATAGAGGACTTTTCGACTCAGTTTATTTTGCTCTATCTGCACATAAATTTAGTCCCAAACATTCTGGGACACCCTGTATATATGTATATTTTGAATATGTTTTTAAAACGTTATTGTACTGTATATTATTGTATATTTACAATTTTTTAAAATAGCGCGATAATTGTTATATCTCGTTATATCGAATAAATTATACGGCAGAATTTTAATTTATCGCAGAAGAAACGCTAGATCGAATATATGTATAAATTGTTGTCTGGCAAAAAAAAAACATAAAAGAAAAAAAGAATAAATAGAGATACGTGCTTTTATAGTTGTAACACATATACGCATAATTGAGTAATTATTATACATTAATTGATTATTGCCCAGCATGGTTTAATAATAAGGCGCAAAATTCGTCGCTAAAAATATATTATCATTTCTGACTGAAGCAGCTATCTTTAGGACAACAGAAAAGCATTCCTCTTTTGCCGAGCATTTCTGTGGAATGCCTGGCTACGATTTCTTCCACGAGCCATCGCTGCGATTATGGATTCTTTCGCGTTGTTGAGGGAATGTGTTATTGAGACAGATATATTCTTTTATTGCCATAGGGGAAATTGAATCTGTCCCGATTGATAATAAGAGATGATAAACGTATAAAAATATATATTCCAAAAATTTGCGGAAGAAATTAAAGGTAGTTAAGATGTTGAAAATATAAACTTGACAAACTGATAATTTCTGAAAAAATTAATAAAAATAAATAAAAAAAAACAAAATAAAAAATTAAAAAATGAAAAGAATATCTCTCTCTCTCTCTCTCTCTCTCTCTCTCTCTCTCTCTCTTTCTCTCTCCCTTACTGTATATAATAAAGAATATTACAAATTATTATAAAAATGATTCCCCGCAACGAATCTAATAACTACTCGCAGAATATTTCAAAGTTTAATTAATATTCAAATCTTCGTTAAATATAAATCCATTCAGATCTATGTGAATCATCGGAAACAAGATATTTTTTAAGTTCTTAATTTGTTCATCTCTTGCGTGCGAAATTCTTTTGAAGTATATACTTGTCAGCTTATCCTCGTACTGCGCACGCAAAGAAAATGCAGCTTTCGCGTGGGCGTCCGTCACGTGCGTGCATACGCGAAGGTGTTCGCATTCTTACACTTGTATCTTGCATCGCATCAGCGATGAGACTCTAATCTTAAGTGTGAATGTGCAAGACACGCAAGATACGTAATCAAGAAATCTTTGTTCAAAACTTACTTTGCATTTACATAATGGGATTTTTATTCTAAAAGTATTTTGTCAAATCACTCTTACCGCGATGTTTAAGAATTAAATATTCAAAAAGAATTTTTACACACACACACACACGCGCGCGCGCGCGGTGTCTCGGGAGGAAAGGTCACTACTCTAAGAGGTGATAGTATCGGTCACTTTAAGCAAAAGAGTTCATATAAACGAGTGTTTTATTCCGAATAATAATATCCAAGATAGAGCTATTGAATGTACAGTGGCAAAATTACTGATAAGAAAGAGATACTATGTACTGTTTCTAATTTATTGTTCAAATGACACATTTTTTACCGGAATTCTGCACGTAGGAAAGCGTCGACGGTATTCTTTAACAGCAGCACATTAACTTATCTCAAAAGCCGTAAACATACAGCATATTTGCATATTCGACATTTGTAAAGATGTGCGGCATTTTTAATAACACTTCTACGACAGTTGTGTTCTAAAATTCTAATAATCTATAATATAGTATACGTAATATGAACTATAGATTTCCAGTACTGGCAGTGAATTTTGCAACGCAGCCAATATCACAATCAACAATTAACTGACTTCAGGCGTAATAATATTGCGCACTAAATTTAAATTATCTTGGAAATCGTTCGGAATAGGACACTCGTTTATATGAACTTTTTTGCTTAAAATGACCAATACTATCACCTCCTAGAGTAGTGACCTTTCCTCCCGGGACATCCTGTATATATAGGATGTTCCAGAGGTTGAATGGCGAAAAATGTATTATATTTTATATTTTATAAAAAAATGTTTAAAAAATAAAAGTTTAAAAGTTGTAGGGTTTAAAGAGTCTATTTATTAGCCTTAGTTTGACCTTGGGTGGCATTTTTCAAGATCATTTCAATATCAACTCAATTTTTTTTTAATGAAACTATCGAAGTGTTTTATGTAAATAGATTCCTTTTAACATTTTGCATAAAAAATTATAAGAGTATAATAGCCAAAAATTGGTGAACAGTTTACGAGATAGTTATCTAAATTGGATATTTTGATGTAAAATACAAAATAGCTCCTAAAATATTTAGTGTTCGATAATCTTATCTAATAGTTTTATGCATAGAATAATTAGACGAATTGTAAAGAAAATAAAAATAGTTATTTTTAAGAAAAAGTATGCAATTTGTAAAATGCAGTCACACCCTTTTCCCTTATAATTTTTTATGCAGAATGTTACAAGGAATTTATTTTGCGGTCTTGTTAATTATTCCCAATTGCCGTAATCAGCTCACACAATCATGGACTGATTAATTTGAAGATTTTCAGCGATCTCATGAGTTGTTTTTATGGCGACCAGTTTCAATCAAGGGCAAGATTTGGTGGCTATCAATCTCAGAAAGTCGTCCAAAGCGTTTCTCTTCGAGATTAAAATTTCCATTATGGAATCATTTATGAATTGTGAAATTATTAACAGCATCTTCTCTGTAAACGGAACATATTTTTCTTTGGGTCTGTGCAGCAGTTTCGCCTTATCGAAAATAAAAAAAACATATGTCGAAAATGATGCTTATTTTCTTCCATCTTCAAAAATTCACAGATCTCAGAAACAACAATCAAAGATCATTAATTTCATATCGAAATATTTTCAAGTGTTACCTTCAAATATTTAATACGTCACATACGTGTGAAGTTGATAACAGAAGTTGAATTTGTGCACAGAGTACGCGAATGTTTAAAAACGGGACAAATTTATGCATCAACCTATTACACTTAGAGTAGTTCTATTTTACAAAATCGAGTTGACATTATAATTTTAAAAAACGTCAAGGTCAAACTGATAAGGTTAATAAATAAACCTTTTTAAATCCTACAACTTTTAGTTTTAAAACATTTTGTTATTAACATTATATTAACTTTATTTTAAACCTAATTTATATTAACATTTGTGTGTATGTGTGTGTGTGTGTGTGTGTGTGTGTGTGTGTGTGTGTGTGTGCGTGCGTGCGTGCCTTTAGAGTGAGAGAGAGGGGGGAGGAGGGAGCGAAAGAGAGAAATTCTAGAAGAATATTGAAATTTATCGCAAAGAAAAACCATTGTAAATAGTGAATATACAATATTCCATGTTGACCTAAATATACAATATTATAAGAGAAACATAATCCTTAAATTGCACTTCCGCCAAACGAATCTTTCAATTTCCTTCCTTACTGATATTTGCTTCTCTCGCACCTTTTTTGTTTTATGTATTGTAATTTTATAAAGATTGTTGAGGACTGCCGCATCGCTCTGCAGTGGCCTCTCTATTATTCCTGAAGTACTCAATGCAGCGAGAAAATGTAGACGATGCATTAAAGAGCGGAAAGTAGCACGACGTGGCCCGGGCTTCTTAAGGAAGCTCTGAATTAATGATGAAGTCAGGACCGTGACTAAGAGGATCAGAGCATATAGATCCGACAAATCTTGACATGTGTTTTTTCTTTCATTTTTCTATACACACATTGAAAGATCATATAATATATAATAAATAATAATATAATAAATAATATAATAATATATATATGTGTGTAATAAATTTTAATTCAACACAATATATGTATGTCCTTTCTATCTTTTCAATTTCTTGGATTTATTGTGAAAGTGCTAATTTTTATTTCAATCGTTATTAACGCGTTAATCTGTTATTTTGGAAAAGATAATAAATATTTTGGTCGTATAACTCTTGAATGACATAAAGCCATCGATTTTTTTTTATACAAACGAGAAGCGAAAATCATTCTATATAGACATAATATTTATGTTCTTTTTAAATTTACTTATTTAATCGTCATATGTTGGATTTCGTATTTTGATGAAATAAAAAATTGTTTCCAGAAGGAAAATAGGTGTTTCACTGAGAACCTGAGGAGGTTATAAAAGTGATATGTTAAAACTTTGAATGACAAGTCTACCCTTTTCTAAGGATCAGGTTACGCAACTTTCTCCTTGAAGATTCGTGCGCAGTCAGCTCTTCGTCTTTTTCGCCGTCGATCTCTTCTTTTAATATGGGTCAGCCTGATTATGCCGAGACACGAATGGTCGCATAAAAATTGGAAGAGCGATGCTTCATGTAGGCGAAGTGTTGCAGATACAGGAGAATGGGTGTAAGAGCTCAGCGAATATTTAGGGCCCTCGATTTCGCCGTCTTTTGACGGAAGAGAAATTGCGATACACACAAGGGTAATAGTCACACACTTTTCATATGGATTAAATAGTGTTGTTATAAATTTTGAAAGGCAAATTTTGGTGAATATAGTATCTTGTTAATCTAGATAATACATACGAATCATCGTTTCTCCACGTTAAAATTAATATGTAGTTACGAGTTAAAAAATACGCTTTTTTCAACATATTTCTTCAGCAACGTTGTTAGAAATTGTAGATATCGAAACGACTGCGACGTTATAGAGCTATATCATATTTTTATCAGCCACACTTGATTTTATATATAATTACTAGTGTGCACGATCATCGCAGATTATTGGGAACTCGAAACTATCGTAATTTTTTTCTTTCTCCAATGACCAATTTGCTTCCTGTTATTTTTTTTGCTATTTTTATTTTAAGCCCTCTTAGGCCTATAGCCCTTTCATTTTTCCGGAAGTATTCAGACAGAGTATCATATAAATGGAATTGATTCTCAGTCGTAATCACTAGACCCGGATTCACATTACCAATTAGAGGCCGACACTTTTCACGCTTCTTCTCTGACGGGAAGCAACCGCCCTTAATAAGTATCAGGCTTTACATCACTTGGCATTAATAGGTATCAGTGTTTTAAAATGTTATCTATTTTCGGGCAAATTTGCCTAAAAAGAAAGAAAAATTTAAAATTTTAAAAAAATTATACTATAATCTAAGCAAAATGTTTGGAAACTATTTTCAATAATATTTCACAAACGTGGAAAATATATAACATATAAAATGAATTGAATTAAAAAAATTATTTTTATTTTTATAGTTATCGATAAATTTAACTTTGTTATTTAGTATCTGAAGATTCTAAAATTTATGGAGGCAGATTTCTTTTTCACACTTTCTTCTTTATCCCGAAGTATTTTGTTATACGCGAATGTTTTTATAACAATTTGATATATTTATCGTGGGTTTAATAATTTATTTGCATAATAGTCTTATATTATACTCGGCTGTCGAAATGATAAAAGAATGTTGTATTTTAAGTTAATCGAGATTTATCGGTGTACTAATTTCCTCAAATCATAATCAGAATCCCGTTTTCATTTTCTTGAAATTGTGAATAATTGCGCAGAATGTATCTTATGCGCATAAAGCGCAATAATGTATTGTCATCAATATTCCTTGCATCTCTAGCGCTGCAGTAACATCGCACTTCGTATATGAGAGCATCATCATTATCTATTGTTTCTCTACTCTTTCAGCGAATTATGATCGTGTTATAAATAATTATGCTATGCAACCTAACCTAACCTAACCTAATGAATGTTTGGTAGAGTTAAAACTATTATTGAAAGTTAACTTTTAATTACGAATTTTTTAATATAGATGAATTATTGAGAAACTTTTTAAGCACGTAAGAGAGAACTTTAATCTTTAGTCTATCTGTGTTACGTACGTAAAATTCTTCTCCATGGCAGCGACACGTGTCAGCGGCGGTCGTCGTGTAAGTGGTCGCGTAGTGGCTATTTCCGCTACTACGTCGCGCTATTTCCATCGTTCGCGCTCCGGGGATACACAGACTTCGAAATTGATGTTTGTTCTCGTTACATCGGTTTCCCATTGATATCCCAAAATAAATTACCAATCGACGTAACTCCCACCAGACATATACTGGATGCATCTAAATCGAACGTTTTCATAAACTAACTGTGAACAACTTTACATCCTCTATAAGTGAACTATTCGATGATCAATCTTAGAAACATCAAGAAAAATATGTTAGTAAGTAAGTATTTCGCGAGGAAATAAAACTTTAAAGAGGAATAATCACTTCTGTTAATAATTTTCTTCGTATTGCATACACTATATTTGACAAAAAAGGTAAAAGAACGGAGAATGATCGCGTGATCTTACGTGATAAGAAGCATTTCACCAAATTAATTCTTCATCTCTTTCGGCGTCTTGTTGTAACAATGACGACTTATTTTTGACAGTTTTATATTTATTTGATATTATCTTTTTATTTATTGAAAAAAATTATGTACAATACTTTAGAGATATTATTGAAGTATCATAAGTATACTTGTGCGTTACTATTATTTTTTACAACAGACCTTTGATATATTAGCAAGGATTAAAAATTAGTATATCAGCAATGATTTTCCGCCCTCAAGTTATTGTAAAATGTTTATTTGGATGAAATTTTTGCAAAACAAAAGCTTTTTTTTCAAAGCAATCTGTTCAAGCGAAGTGATCTTTAAACCCTCAAAGAAAGCTTGTTGTCCCCTCATTTTTATTCTTAAAAGATGCTATTCAAACGTCTGCATGTGATTAATTCTCTGATTACATGTAATACTAATTCTGGTTATTCGTGGAGCTTGATTGAGAAAAAATTCCAATTTTTGAGTATATTTAAAAGGATATAGACTAATTTAGTTTATTTCCGAAACGCATTATTATCTTCAAAGTCATAAAGTGTTTACAATCTCAGTGTTTTTATCTCACTTGAGAGTTAATTAACGTCTGATAGCTTGCCGACGTAATTTCGACGATTGTCGTCCTAACATTCATTCGAATCTTGTGTTTCCGATCTGTTTGACTAGCATCGAGACCGACGCGTATCCATCAATTGCTCGACACACTTTCGACGGTAGTGTGTACACATCAGTTCAAGTAGAGACTGTTAATAACAAGTAGGCATTAACATACGTAGAATATTGTAGATTATAGATATGCATCGTGTGTGTCTATTTCCATTTGGCCATTAGAACGTCAAGTCTAGCAGCCTAGCGGATACATATATATATGTATATATACGCCATGCGTCCATCTAATAGTCTATTAATAAGACAGTCTGCGAACCATTTTCTGGTAAACTGAAAGTCTACTTGCTTAATGTAGTGCCGGAAAAATACTAAGCCTTTACAATACAATAATTGTATATTAAAAATCAATAGAGAATTATAAATGGTAATTTTACTCACATCATCACATTAGTGCCGAATCCTGGAATGGTTATGCTATATACAAGTTTTTCTAGACTAACATATAAACATACCTTAATCTTAATTTCAATCTAGTAATTTAGCAATCTAATAATTTCCCTATTTTCTGTGATTTCTATATTATATAGATGTCGAAGTTGTTGAAATAGCGGTGCAATATAACTTTTTGGATCTGCTGTCGAAAAGTTTCTTAACAATGTTACGACTTTGATTATTGCAGATCGCTGCCGAAACTCAGCAGCCAGGACGAGGATGGGACGAATCCCCACACTCAATACACAGGCGTCACACACTTCGAGCCCATACCTCACGATCATGATTTCTGCGAGAGGGTCGTCATCAACGTAAGTTTGTTTTAGCGAGTTTAATCACTTTAATCCTGAATCTTCTCTCACTTTATGGATCGATGACTTATGAACCTTGTCTTACCATCTTTCTGCCAGAAAACACACAGTGTTGTAAGAATATATCGTTATCATTTTGTGTCGTCGTTTAGATTAAAGAATTATTGAAGGAGAGATATTAGAAGTTTTTGGGTCTTTATAATCCTTGGCACCACCGATTCTTGGAACGAAAAATTTTCGTTTGATTCTAACGTCAAAAAAGTTTCGTCCTCGCAGGAATCTTGGCGCCACGGATCTTTAATCTAGCAAAACTTTTGGCGCTATAAATCTATAGATTCGATGCTTTTCAAGGCAAAGGCAATAAAATTACTAATATCTCACATATAAATATATTCCATTTAAATATTGCTTTTTTTCTCGTTTAATAGCATTTCTGTCGTCTTCTTTTATCGCTATAATCGTTAGAATTGTGCATAATGTTGTAAATGCATAGGTAAACTCCAGTCCGGTTCAATATTCGCGCGCGTTCTTCTTTTCAACGAGGTGATATTATCTTATAAGACATGAAGTGACCTACAGACTGCGTTTTGGCGGCCGTCCAAGTTCGTCTTGGAATCGGGGGCGATATAGCATCAAGGTCGTATTGTATGAACGGAATTATCTGTCCTCGCGGATGACACGACTGCATTGCGCCAATTACAGCAATCAGTTCGATCAATGCGTTTCACTCCTTTTTTCACTCTTTTTTTCGTGATGGACTCGAAAACGCAGAGGTCAAAGCACGCTGCGCGATACGTGGGTAGAACATGTTAGGTATCATGGAATCGATGTGTAACATGCACACACATTCGAGCACTAATACATATGCTTTTTCTTCTGTTCTCAGTTAAAAATAGAATGTTGAGAGACATAATTAAAGATTATCTAAAAAATTACTTCTTAAGAAAATGCCTTTAATCTTTCGAAGTATATATATCGTTTCTTTACAATGAATTTATCTTACTCTCTTATCTTCTTTTATATGTCAAGTCTAGACTTTCATCTATGAGATTCTTTAAACAAAATAAAAATATTTTGTTGTTGAAATCATATTTGTGCCACTTCTTTCTTTTTCTCTTCTCTATTTTCATTGATTTCTTTCTTTTTGGACCATTTTGCCGTGAATATAAAGCTTATGTTTTCCTTAAGTGATATTCAGTTCTTGGCGAGAATGATGTTAATCGAGTTGTTATTATTGAAGCGAAAAGTATCGGGATTTTTTTTTACATATTTTTCATGGAAGAAAAATAAAAACCAATGTTTAAAATAAAAAAATAATTTTATTCACATCTTGAGAATGATTATAGATCACTCTCAACGTTTCTATTATTGATTAACCTTTAGTTCAAAAAAATCTTTCATATCCAAATATTTATTTTCATAGATATCCTGTTTATATTTAAATATCAAGAATTATATAAATATTATAAAACAATTGTATACAAATCTTTAATAAATGTTTCATTCATTAATTTTCAACTTAACAGACACATCGACTTTAATGAAATTGATTTTGATGATATTGAATGGTAGATTTCTCTTTAAAATATTGGAAATCTTAGAAAGAATTACCGGGCTACTTAACATAAGTTAACAACGTTAGGTGAGTGATCTACTCTCGATCAACATGATAATCTCCGATAATACGTTGGTCTCTTTGTAACGAGCAGCTCCTACAACCCACGCCCGCCCCAATTAACCGCTTGAGCGGCACGCCCCGCCCAACGCGCCACTGTACCAATAATCGATTGCTGCGATCGACAGGTGAGCGGGCTACGGTTTGAGACACAGCTGCGTACGCTGAACCAATTTCCGGACACGCTGCTCGGCGATCCAACACGGAGGCTCCGATACTTCGATCCGCTGCGCAACGAATACTTCTTCGATCGGAATCGACCTTCCTTCGATGCTATACTCTACTATTATCAGAGCGGCGGTCGCCTACGCCGCCCGGTCAACGTCCCGCTCGATGTCTTCTCCGAGGAGATCAAGTTCTATGAGCTGGGAGAGATGGCGACTAACAAGTTCAGGTACAAGAGCGAATGTCTTTGAATTAGGGTGTGCGCGAGAACAGTTGCTTAAAATTAGGATAAACAGATCTCTCGATTTTAAGAATCTACAAAAGTTTTTCAAATCCACGATTGGATAACGTCTCAGACTGCATTCACAGTTTTTTGTCCTAATTATGCATTATGTATACTACACCTAGGAGTCTTTACATTTACACTTCTGGATTTTTTGAGCAATTTAGAGTGGATCTGTTCTTGAACATTCCTCACACGATGAGGAAAGACTCAAACTTTGCTCTCGCAAGATTACAATTTTCTCAAAAAGAGATCCTCGGTTTTACAAACATTCTATACTACAAATACGAGTGTAGAAGATTTAAAGAGAATAGTTCTATTGTGAGATTAATGAAGTAATGACTAATCAAACAGGGAAGACGAAGGCTTCATCAAGGAGGAGGAAAAACCTCTGCCGTCGCACGAGTTTCAAAGGAAGGTCTGGCTGTTGTTTGAGTATCCGGAGAGCTCGCAAGGCGCCCGCGTGGTCGCCATAATCTCCGTGTTCGTGATCCTCCTGTCGATTGTGATCTTCTGCCTGGAGACGCTGCCCGAGTTCAAGCACTACAAGGTCTTCAACACGACGACGAACGGCACGAAGATCGAGGAGGACGAAGTGCCGGATATCACGGACCCGTTCTTCCTAATAGAGACTATTTGTATCATCTGGTTCACATTCGAGTTAATAGTGCGCTTCCTCGCCTGCCCAAACAAATTCAACTTCTTCCGTGACGTAATGAACATCATCGATATCATCGCGATCATTCCGTACTTCATCACCCTCGCCACGGTGGTGGCCGAGAAGGAGGACACACTGCATCTACCCAAGGCGCCGGTAAGCCCACAGGACAAGAGTACGAACCAAGCGATGTCCCTGGCGATACTCAGGGTAATCAGGCTGGTCAGAGTGTTCCGGATATTCAAGTTATCTAGGCATAGTAAAGGCCTCCAAATCCTCGGGCGGACCCTCAAGGCCTCCATGAGGGAACTCGGGTTGCTCATCTTTTTCCTCTTCATCGGTAAGTTCGATAAAGGATCAGTAATATGGCAACATAATTACAATATAGCGAAAATAATGATTTATTATCAATAAGTTATATAAATCTAGGTTTTCTTATTGAGTACACACACAAATTGTGTAGTAATTTTACTACACAATTTAGATGAGTACTCTGCGTTGATACCACTGCTT
>NW_028141695.1:0-18582 GCF_030444845.1 Prenolepis imparis
GGATATTTCAATTTTGTATACGGGTGCTGTTTTGTAATTGCCTGCAAACGTGTCATTTTTTGAGATATTTTAATTCTATAAACAAGTGCTGTTTTGTTATCGTCTGCAGACGTTTGTATTGCTTTCTGTTTTGTTTATACCCTTACAGGTGTAAATATACCGAATGTTCAAAATTGATATTAGAGCTAATAATGTCATTTTTGGAATATTTCAATTTTGTATACGGGTGCTGTTTTGTAATTGCCTGCAGACGTTTGTACGGCTTTCCATTTTGTTCGTATCTATACAGGTGTAATTATACAGAATTTTTAAAATTGATGTTACAGCTAATAATGTCATTTTATGAGAAATTTTAATTCTGTAAACGCTGTTTTGTTACCGTCTGCAGACGTTTGTATTGCTTTCCGTTTTGTTTGTACCCGTACATGTGTAAATACACCGCGTTTTAAAAATTGATGTTACAGCTAATAGTGTCATTTTTTAAGATATTTTAATTCTGTAAACGGGTGCTGTTTTGTTACCGTCTGCAGACGTTTGTATTGCTTTCTGTTTTGTTTGCATCCTTACAGGTGTAAATATATCGAATGTTCAAAATTGACATTAGAGCTAATAATGTCATTTTTGGGATATTTCAATTTTGTATACGGGTGCTGTTTTGTAATTGCCTGCAGACGTTTGTACCGCTTTCCATTTTGTTCGTATCTATACAGGTGTAATTATACAGAATTTTTAAAATTGATGTTACAGCTAATAATGTCATTTTATGAGAAATTTTAATTCTGTAAACGCTGTTTTGTTACCGTCTGCAGACGTTTGTATTGCTTTCTGTTTTGTTTATACCCTTACAGGTGTAAATACACCGAGTTTTAAAAATTGATGTTGCAGTTAATAGTACCATTTTTTAAGATATTTTAATTCTGTAAACGGGCGCTGTTTTGTTACCGTCTGCAGACGTTTGTATTGCTTTCTGTTTTGTTTATACCCTTATAGGTGTAAATATACCGAATGTTCAAAATTGATATTAGAGCTAATAATGTCATTTTTGGGATATTTCAATTTTGTATACGGATGCTGTTTTGTAATTGCCTGCAAACGTGTCATTTTTTGAGATATTTTAATTCTATAAACAAGTGCTGTTTTGTTATCGTCTGCAGACGTTTGTATTGCTTTCTGTTTTGTTTATACCCTTACAGGTGTAAATATACCGAATGTTCAAAATTGATATTAGAGCTAATAATGTCATTTTTGGAATATTTCAATTTTGTATACGGGTGCTGTTTTGTAATTGCCTGCAGACGTTTGTACCGCTTTCCATTTTGTTCGTATCTATACAGGTGTAATTATACAGAATTTTTAAAATTGATGTTACAGCTAATAGTGTCATTTTTTAAGATATTTTAATTCTGTAAACGGGTGCGGTTTTGTTACCGTCTGCAGACGTTTGTATTGCTTTCTGTTTTGTTTGCACACTTACAGGTGTAAATATACCGAATGTTTAAAATTGATATTAGAGCTAATAATGTCATTTTTGGGATATTTCAATTTTGTATATGGGTGCTGTTTTGTAATTGCCTGCAGACGTTTGTACCGCTTTCCATTTTGTTCGTATCTATACAGGTGTGATTATACAGAATTTTTAAAATTGATGTTACAGCTAATAGTGTCATTTTTTAAGATATTTTTATTCTGTAACGAATGTTGTTTTGTAATCGTCTGCAGACGTTTGTACCGCTTTTTGTTATGTTTGTATCCCTACAAATAAAAATATATCAAACCTAGGTCGCAGAAGCCCCCCCTCGTTGTCCGCCACCCTGACGTGAAGGGGCTCACCCTTCGCAAGATTTTGCGAAGAGTGCTAAGAGCGGACAGTGCCACTAATAATGTCATTTTTGAGATATTTCTATTCTGCATACGGGTGCTATTTTGTAATTGCCTGCAGACGTTTGTACCGCTTTCCATTTTGTTCGTATCTATACAGGTGTAATTATACAAAATTTTTAAAATTGATGTTACAGCTAATTATGTCATTTTATGAGAAATTTTAATTCTGTAAACGCTGTTTTGTTACCGTCTGCAGACGTTTGTATTGCTTTCTGTTTTGTTTATACCCTTACAGGTGTAAATACACCGAGTTTTAAAAATTGATGTTGCAGTTAATAGTACCATTTTTTAAGATATTTTAATTCTGTAAACGGGCGCTGTTTTGTTACCGTCTGCAGACGTTTGTATTGCTTTCTGTTTTGTTTATACCCTTATAGGTGTAAATATACCGAATGTTCAAAATTGATATTAGAGCTAATAATGTCATTTTTGGGATATTTCAATTTTGTATACGGGTGCTGTTTTGTAATTGCCTGCAAACGTGTCATTTTTTGAGATATTTTAATTCTATAAACAAGTGCTGTTTTGTTATCGTCTGCAGACGTTTGTATTGCTTTCTGTTTTGTTTATACCCTTACAAGTGTAAATATACCGAATGTTCAAAATTGATATTAGAGCTAATAATGTCATTTTTGGAATATTTCAATTTTGTATACGGGTGCTGTTTTGTAATTGCCTGCAGACGTTTGTACCGCTTTCCATTTTGTTCGTATCTATACAGGTGTAATTATATAGAATTTTTAAAATTGATGTTACAGCTAATAATGTCATTTTATGAGAAATTTTAATTCTGTAAACGCTGTTTTGTTACCGTCTGCAGACGTTTGTATTGCTTTCCGTTTTGTTTGTACCCGTACAGGTGTAAATACACCGAGTTTTAAAAATTGATGTTACAGCTAATAGTGTCATTTTTTAAGATATTTTAATTCTGTAAACGGGTGCTGTTTTGTTACCGTCTGCAGACGTTTGTATTGCTTTCTGTTTTGTTTGCACCCTTACAGGTGTAAATATATCGAATGTTCAAAATTGACATTAGAGCTAATAATGTCATTTTTGGGATATTTCAATTTTGTATACGGGTGCTGTTTTGTAATTGCCTGCAGACGTTTGTACCGCTTTCCATTTTGTTCGTATCTATACAGGTCTAATTATACAGAATTTTTAAAATTGGTGTTACAGCTAATAATGTCATTTTATGAGAAATTTTAATTCTGTAAACGCTGTTTTGTTACCGTCTGCAGACGTTTGTATTGCTTTCCGTTTTGTTTGTACCCGTACAGGTGTAAATACACCGAGTTTTAAAAATTGATATTACAGCTAATAGTGTCATTTTTTAAGATATTTTAATTCTGTAAACGGGTGCTGTTTTGTTACCGTCTGCTGACATTTGTATTGCTTTCTGTTTTGTTTATACCTTACAGGTGTAAATAATACCGAATGTTCAAAATTGATATTAGAGCTAATAATGTCACTTTGGGATATTTCAATTTTGTATACGGGTGCTGTTTTGTAATTGCCTGCAGACGTTTGTACCGCTTTCCGTTTCGTTTGTACCCCTACAGGTGTAAATATACCGAATGTTCAAAATTGATGTTAAAGATAATAATGTAATTTTTGTGATATTTCAATTCTATATACGGATGCTGTTTTGTAATTGCCTGCAGACGTTTGTACCGCTTTCCATTTTGTTTGTACCTTTACAGATGTAATTATACAGAATATTTTAATTTTAATGTTACAGATAATAATGTCATTTTATGAGAAATTTTAATTCTGTAAACGGGTGCTGTTTTGTTGCCGTCTGCAGACGTTTGTATTGCTTTCTGTTTTGTTTGTACCCTTACAGGTGTAAATATACCGAATGTTTAAAATTGATATTAGAGCTAATAATGTCATTTTTGGGATATTTCAATTTTGTATATGGGTGCTGTTTTGTAATTGCCTGCAGACGTTTGTACCGCTTTCCATTTTGTTTGTATCTATACAGGTGTGATTATACAGAATTTTTAAAATTGATGTTACAGCTAATAGTGTCATTTTTTAAGATATTTTTATTCTGTAACGAATGTTGTTTTGTAATCGTCTGCAGACGTTTGTACCGTTTTTTGTTATGTTTGTATCCCTACAAATAAAAATATATCAAACCTAGGTCGCAGAAGCCCCCCCTCGTTGTCCGCCACCCTGACGTGAAGGGGCTCACCCTTCGCAAGATTTTGCGAAGAGTGCTAAGAGCGGACAGTGCCACTAATAATGTCATTTTTGAGATATTTCTATTCTGCATACGGGTGCTATTTTGTAATTGCCTGCAGACGTTTGTACCGCTTTCCATTTTGTTCGTATCTATACAGGTGTAATTATACAAAATTTTTAAAATTGATGTTACAGCTAATTATGTCATTTTATGAGAAATTTTAATTCTGTAAACGCTGTTTTGTTACCGTCTGCAGACGTTTGTATTGCTTTCTGTTTTGTTTATACCCTTACAGGTGTAAATACACCGAGTTTTAAAAATTGATGTTGCAGTTAATAGTACCATTTTTTAAGATATTTTAATTCTGTAAACGGGCGCTGTTTTGTTACCATCTGCAGACGTTTGTATTGCTTTCTGTTTTGTTTATACCCTTATAGGTGTAAATATACCGAATGTTCAAAATTGATATTAGAGCTAATAATGTCATTTTTGGAATATTTCAATTTTGTATACGGGTGCTGTTTTGTAATTGCCTGCAGACGTTTGTACCGCTTTCCATTTTGTTCGTATCTATACAGGTGTAATTATACAGAATTTTTAAAATTGATGTTACAGCTAATAATGTCATTTTATGAGAAATTTTAATTCTGTAAACGCTGTTTTGTTACCGTCTGCAGACGTTTGTATTGCTTTCTGTTTTGTTTATACCCTTACAGGTGTAAATACACCGAGTTTTAAAAATTGATGTTGCAGTTAATAGTACCATTTTTTAAGATATTTTAATTCTGTAAACGGGCGCTGTTTTGTTACCGTCTGCAGACGTTTGTATTGCTTTCTGTT
This sequence comes from Prenolepis imparis, assembly GCF_030444845.1. Classification (NCBI taxonomy): domain Eukaryota; kingdom Metazoa; phylum Arthropoda; class Insecta; order Hymenoptera; family Formicidae; genus Prenolepis; species Prenolepis imparis. The sequence goes on from NW_028141695.1 coordinate 4,913, forward strand.
TTGTTTATACCCTTATAGGTGTAAATATACCGAATGTTCAAAATTGATATTAGAGCTAATAATGTCATTTTTGGGATATTTCAATTTTGTATACGGGTGCTGTTTTGTAATTGCCTGCAAACGTGTCATTTTTTGAGATATTTTAATTCTATAAACAAGTGCTGTTTTGTTATCGTCTGCAGACGTTTGTATTGCTTTCTGTTTTGTTTATACCCTTACAGGTGTAAATATACCGAATGTTCAAAATTGATATTAGAGCTAATAATGTAATTTTTGGAATATTTCAATTTTGTATACGGGTGCTGTTTTGTAATTGCCTGCAGACGTTTGTACCGCTTTCCATTTTGTTCGTATCTATACAGGTGTAATTATACAGAATTTTTAAAATTGATGTTACAGCTAATAATGTCATTTTATGAGAAATTTTAATTCTGTAAACGCTGTTTTGTTACCGTCTGCAGACGTTTGTATTGCTTTCCGTTTTGTTTGTACCCGTACAGGTGTAAATACACCGAGTTTTAAATATTGATGTTACAGCTAATAGTGTCATTTTTTAAGATATTTTAATTCTGTAAACGGGTGCTGTTTTGTTACCGTCTGCAGACGTTTGTATTGCTTTCTGTTTTGTTTGCACCCTTACAGGTGTAAATATATCGAATGTTCAAAATTGACATTAGAGCTAATAATGTCATTTTTGGGATATTTCAATTTTGTATATGGGTGCTGTTTTGTAATTGCCTGCAGACGTTTGTACCGCTTTCCATTTTGTTCGTATCTATACAGGTGTAATTATACAGAATTTTTAAAATTGATGTTACAGCTAATAATGTCATTTTATGAGAAATTTTAATTCTGTAAACGCTGTTTTGTTACCGTCTGCAGACGTTTGTATTGCTTTCTGTTTTGTTTATACCCTTACAGGTGTAAATACACCGAGTTTTAAAAATTGATGTTGCAGTTAATAGTACCATTTTTTAAGATATTTTAATTCTGTAAACGGGCGCTGTTTTGTTACCGTCTGCAGACGTTTGTATTGCTTTCTGTTTTGTTTATACCCTTATAGGTGTAAATATACCGAATGTTCAAAATTGATATTAGAGCTAATAATGTCATTTTTGGGATATTTCAATTTTGTATACGGGTGCTGTTTTGTAATTGCCTGCAAACGTGTCATTTTTTGAGATATTTTAATTCTATAAACAAGTGCTGTTTTGTTATCGTCTGCAGACGTTTGTATTGCTTTCTGTTTTGTTTATACCCTTACAGGTGTAAATATACCGAATGTTCAAAATTGATATTAGAGCTAATAATGTCATTTTTGGAATATTTCAATTTTGTATACGGGTGCTGTTTTGTAATTGCCTGCAGACGTTTGTACGGCTTTCCATTTTGTTCGTATCTATACAGGTGTAATTATACAGAATTTTTAAAATTGATGTTACAGCTAATAATGTCATTTTATGAGAAATTTTAATTCTGTAAACGCTGTTTTGTTACCGTCTGCAGACGTTTGTATTGCTTTCCGTTTTGTTTGTACCCGTACAGGTGTAAATACACCGAGTTTTAAAAATTGATGTTACAGCTAATAGTGTCATTTTTTAAGATATTTTAATTCTGTAAACGGGTGCTGTTTTGTTACCGTCTGCAGACGTTTGTATTGCTTTCTGTTTTGTTTGCATCCTTACAGGTGTAAATATATCGAATGTTCAAAATTGACATTAGAGCTAATAATGTCATTTTTGGGATATTTCAATTTTGTATACGGGTGCTGTTTTGTAATTGCCTGCAGACGTTTGTACCGCTTTCCATTTTGTTCGTATCTATACAGGTGTAATTATACAGAATTTTTAAAATTGATGTTACAGCTAATAATGTCATTTTATGAGAAATTTTAATTCTGTAAACGCTGTTTTGTTACCGTCTGCAGACGTTTGTATTGCTTTCTGTTTTGTTTATACCCTTACAGGTGTAAATACACCGAGTTTTAAAAATTGATGTTGCAGTTAATAGTACCATTTTTTAAGATATTTTAATTCTGTAAACGGGCGCTGTTTTGTTACCGTCTGCAGACGTTTGTATTGCTTTCTGTTTTGTTTATACCCTTATAGGTGTAAATATACCGAATGTTCAAAATTGATATTAGAGCTAATAATGTCATTTTTGGGATATTTCAATTTTGTATACGGATGCTGTTTTGTAATTGCCTGCAAACGTGTCATTTTTTGAGATATTTTAATTCTATAAACAAGTGCTGTTTTGTTATCGTCTGCAGACGTTTGTATTGCTTTCTGTTTTGTTTATACCCTTACAGGTGTAAATATACCGAATGTTCAAAATTGATATTAGAGCTAATAATGTCATTTTTGGAATATTTCAATTTTGTATACGGGTGCTGTTTTGTAATTGCCTGCAGACGTTTGTACCGCTTTCCATTTTGTTCGTATCTATACAGGTGTAATTATACAGAATTTTTAAAATTGATGTTACAGCTAATAATGTCATTTTATGAGAAATTTTAATTCTGTAAACGCTGTTTTGTTACCGTCTGCAGACGTTTGTATTGCTTTCCGTTTTGTTTGTACCCGTACAGGTGTAAATACACCGAGTTTTAAAAATTGATGTTACAGCTAATAGTGTCATTTTTTAAGATATTTTAATTCTGTAAACGGGTGCTGTTTTGTTACCGTCTGCAGACGTTTGTATTGCTTTCTGTTTTGTTTGCACACTTACAGGTGTAAATATACCGAATGTTTAAAATTGATATTAGAGCTAATAATGTCATTTTTGGGATATTTCAATTTTGTATATGGGTGCTGTTTTGTAATTGCCTGCAGACGTTTGTACCGCTTTCCATTTTGTTCGTATCTATACAGGTGTGATTATACAGAATTTTTAAAATTGATGTTACAGCTAATAGTGTCATTTTTTAAGATATTTTTATTCTGTAACGAATGTTGTTTTGTAATCGTCTGCAGACGTTTGTACCGCTTTTTGTTATGTTTGTATCCCTACAAATAAAAATATATCAAACCTAGGTCGCAGAAGCCCCTCCTCGTTGTCCGCCACCCTGACGTGAAGGGGCTCACCCTTCGCAAGATTTTGCGAAGAGTGCTAAGAGCGGACAGTGCCACTAATAATGTCATTTTTGAGATATTTCTATTCTGCATACGGGTGCTATTTTGTAATTGCCTGCAGACGTTTGTACCGCTTTCCATTTTGTTCGTATCTATACAGGTGTAATTATACAAAATTTTTAAAATTGATGTTACAGCTAATTATGTCATTTTATGAGAAATTTTAATTCTGTAAACGCTGTTTTGTTACCGTCTGCAGACGTTTGTATTGCTTTCTGTTTTGTTTATACACTTACAGGTGTAAATACACCGAGTTTTAAAAATTGATGTTGCAGTTAATAGTACCATTTTTTAAGATATTTTAATTCTGTAAACGGGCGCTGTTTTGTTACCGTCTGCAGACGTTTGTATTGCTTTCTGTTTTGTTTATACCCTTATAGGTGTAAATATACCGAATGTTCAAAATTGATATTAGAGCTAATAATGTCATTTTTGGGATATTTCAATTTTGTATACGGGTGCTGTTTTGTAATTGCCTGCAAACGTGTCATTTTTTGAGATATTTTAATTCTATAAACAAGTGCTGTTTTGTTATCGTCTGCAGACGTTTGTATTGCTTTCTGTTTTGTTTATACCCTTACAAGTGTAAATATACCGAATGTTCAAAATTGATATTAGAGCTAATAATGTCATTTTTGGAATATTTCAATTTTGTATACGGGTGCTGTTTTGTACTTGCCTGCAGACGTTTGTACCGCTTTCCATTTCGTTCGTATCTATACAGGTGTAATTATATAGAATTTTTAAAATTGATGTTACAGCTAATAATGTCATTTTATGAGAAATTTTAATTCTGTAAACGCTGTTTTGTTACCGTCTGCAGACGTTTGTATTGCTTTCCGTTTTGTTTGTATCCGTACAGGTGTAAATACACCGAGTTTTAAAAATTGATGTTACAGCTAATAGTGTCATTTTTTAAGATATTTTAATTCTGTAAACGGGTGCTGTTTTGTTACCGTCTGCAGACGTTTGTATTGCTTTCTGTTTTGTTTGCACCCTTACAGGTGTAAATATATCGAATGTTCAAAATTGACATTAGAGCTAATAATATCATTTTTGGGATATTTCAATTTTGTATACGGGTGCTGTTTTGTAATTGCCTGCAGACGTTGTACCGCTTTCCATTTTGTTCGTATCTATACAGGTGTAATTATACAGAATTTTTAAAATTGGTGTTACAGCTAATAATGTCATTTTATGAGAAATTTTAATTCTGTAAACGCTGTTTTGTTACCGTCTGCAGACGTTTGTATTGCTTTCCGTTTTGTTTGTACCCGTACAGGTGTAAATACACCGAGTTTTAAAAATTGATATTACAGCTAATAGTGTCATTTTTTAAGATATTTTAATTCTGTAAACGGGTGCTGTTTTGTTACCGTCTGCTGACGTTTGTATTGCTTTCTGTTTTGTTTATACCTTACAGGTGTAAATAACACCGAATGTTCAAAATTGATATTAGAGCTAATAATGTCACTTTGGGATATTTCAATTTTGTATACGGGTACTGTTTTGTAATTGCCTGCAGACGTTTGTACCGCTTTCCGTTTCGTTTGTACCCCTACAGGTGTAAATATACCGAATGTTCAAAATTGATGTTAAACATAATAATGTAATTTTTGTGATATTTCAATTCTGTATACGGATGCTGTTTTGTAATTGCCTGCAGACGTTTGTACCGCTTTCCATTTTGTTTGTACCTTTACAGATGTAATTATACAGAATTTTTTAAGTTTGATGTTACAGATAATAATGTCATTTTATGAGAAATTTTAATTCTGTAAACGGGTGCTGTTTTGTTGCCGTCTGCAGACGTTTGTATTGCTTTCTGTTTTGTTTGTACCCTTACAGGTGTAAATATACCGAATGTTTAAATTTGATATTAGAGCTAATAATGTCATTTTTGGGATATTTCAATTTTGTATATGGGTGCTGTTTTGTAATTGCCTGCAGACGTTTGTACCGCTTTCCATTTTGTTCGTATCTATACAGGTGTGATTATACAGAATTTTTAAAATTGATGTTACAGCTAATAGTGTCATTTTTTAAGATATTTTTATTCTGTAACGAATGTTGTTTTGTAATCGTCTGCAGACGTTTGTACCGCTTTTTGTTATGTTTGTATCCCTACAAATAAAAATATATCAAACCTATGTCGCAGAAGCCCCCCCTCGTTGTCCGCCACCCTGACGTGAAGGGGCTCACCCTTCGCAAGATTTTGCGAAGAGTGCTAAGAGCGGACAGTGCCACTAATAATGTCATTTTTGAGATATTTCTATTCTGCTTACGGGTGCTATTTTGTAATTGCCTGCAGACGTTTGTACCGCTTTCCATTTTGTTCGTATCTATACAGGTGTAATTATACAAAATTTTTAAAATTGATGTTACAGCTAATTATGTCATTTTATGAGAAATTTTAATTCTGTAAACGCTGTTTTGTTACCGTCTGCAGACGTTTGTATTGCTTTCTGCTTTGTTTATACCCTTACAGGTGTAAATATACCGAATGTTCAAAATTGATATTAGAGCTAATAATGTCATTTTTGGAATATTTCAATTTTGTATACGGGTGCTGTTTTGTAATTGCCTGCAGACGTTTGTACCGCTTTCCATTTTGTTCGTATCTATACAGGTGTAATTATATAGAATTTTTAAAATTGATGTTACAGCTAATAATGTCATTTTATGAGAAATTTTAATTCTGTAAACGCTGTTTTGTTACCGTCTGCAGACGTTTGTATTGCTTTCCGTTTTGTTTGTACCCGTACAGGTGTAAATACACCGAGTTTTAAAAATTGATGTTACAGCTAATAGTGTCATTTTTTAAGATATTTTAATTCTGTAAACGGGTGCTGTTTTGTTACCGTCTGCAGACATTTGTATTGCTTTCTGTTTTGTTTGCACCCTTACAGGTGTAAATATATCGAATGTTCAAAATTGACATTAGAGCTAATAATGTCATTTTTGGGATATTTCAATTTTGTATACGGGTGCTGTTTTGTAATTGCCTGCAGACGTTTGTACCGCTTTCCATTTTGTTCGTATCTATACAGGTGTAATTATACAGAATTTTTAAAATTGATGTTACAGCTAATAATGTCATTTTATGAGAAATTTTAATTCTGTAAACGCTGTTTTGTTACCGTCTGCAGACGTTTGTATTGCTTTCCGTTTTGTTTGTACCCGTACAGGTGTAAATACACCGAGTTTTAAAAATTGATATTACAGCTAATAGTGTCATTTTTTAAGATATTTTAATTCTGTAAACGGGTGCTGTTTTGTTACCGTCTGCTGACGTTTGTATTGCTTTCTGTTTTGTTTATACCTTACAGGTGTAAATAATACCGAATGTTCAAAATTGATATTAGAGCTAATAATGTCACTTTGGGATATTTCAATTTTGTATACGGGTGCTGTTTTGTAATTGCCTGCAGACGTTTGTACCGCTTTCCGTTTCGTTTGTACCCCTACAGGTGTAAATATACCGAATGTTCAAAATTGATGTTAAAGATAATAATGTAATTTTTGTGATATTTCAATTCTGTATACGGATGCTGTTTTGTAATTGCCTGCAGACGTTTGTACCGCTTTCCATTTTGTTTGTACCTTTACAGATGTAATTATACAGAATTTTTTAAGTTTGATGTTACAGATAATAATGTCATTTTATGAGAAATTTTAATTCTGTAAACGGGTGCTGTTTTGTTGCCGTCTGCAGACGTTTGTATTGCTTTCTGTTTTGTTTGTACCCTTACAGGTGTAAATATACCGAATGTTTAAATTTGATATTAGAGCTAATAATGTCATTTTTGGGATATTTCAATTTTGTATATGGGTGCTGTTTTGTAATTGCCTGCAGACGTTTGTACCGCTTTCCATTTTGTTCGTATCTATACAGGTGTGATTATACAGAATTTTTAATATTGATGTTACAGCTAATAGTGTCATTTTTTAAGATATTTTTATTCTGTAACGAATGTTGTTTTGTAATCGTCTGCAGACGTTTGTACCGCTTTTTGTTATGTTTATATCCCTACAAATAAAAATATATCAAACCTAGGTCGCAGAAGCCCCCCCTCGTTGTCCGCCACCCTGACGTGAAGGGGCTCACCCTTCGCAAGATTTTGCGAAGAGTGCTAAGAGCGGACAGTGCCACTAATAATGTCATTTTTGAGATATTTCTATTCTGCTTACGGGTGCTATTTTGTAATTGCCTGCAGACGTTTGTACCGCTTTCCATTTTGTTCGTATCTATACAGGTGTAATTATACAAAATTTTTAAAATTGATGTTACAGCTAATTATGTCATTTTATGAGAAATTTTAATTCTGTAAACGCTGTTTTGTTACCGTCTGCAGACGTTTGTATTGCTTTCTGTTTTGTTTATACCCTTAGGTGTAAATACACCGAGTTTTAAAAATTGATGTTGCAGTTAATAGTACCATTTTTTAAGATATTTTAATTCTGTAAACGGGCGCTGTTTTGTTACCATCTGCAGACGTTTGTATTGCTTTCTGTTTTGTTTATACCCTTATAGGTGTAAATATACCGAATGTTCAAAATTGATATTAGAGCTAATAATGTCATTTTTGGAATATTTCAATTTTGTATACGGGTGCTGTTTTGTAATTGCCTGCAGACGTTTGTATCGCTTTCCATTTTGTTCGTATCTATACAGGTGTAATTATACAGAATTTTTAAAATTGATGTTACAGCTAATAATGTCATTTTATGAGAAATTTTAATTCTGTAAACGCTGTTTTGTTACCGTCTGCAGACGTTTGTATTGCTTTCTGTTTTGTTTATACCCTTACAGGTGTAAATACACCGAGTTTTAAAAATTGATGTTGCAGTTAATAGTACCATTTTTTAAGATATTTTAATTCTGTAAACGGGCGCTGTTTTGTTACCGTCTGCAGACGTTTGTATTGCTTTCTGTTTTGTTTATACCCTTATAGGTGTAAATATACCGAATGTTCAAAATTGATATTAGAGCTAATAATGTCATTTTTGGGATATTTCAATTTTGTATACGGGTGCTGTTTTGTAATTGCCTGCAAACGTGTCATTTTTTGAGATATTTTAATTCTATAAACAAGTGCTGTTTTGTTATCGTCTGCAGACGTTTGTATTGCTTTCTGTTTTGTTTATACCCTTACAGGTATAAATATACCGAATGTTCAAAATTGATATTAGAGCTAATAATGTAATTTTTGGAATATTTCAATTTTGTATACGGGTGCTGTTTTGTAATTGCCTGCAGACGTTTGTACCGCTTTCCATTTTGTTCGTATCTATACAGGTGTAATTATACAGAATTTTTAAAATTGATGTTACAGCTAATAATGTCATTTTATGAGAAATTTTAATTCTATAAACGCTGTTTTGTTACCGTCTGCAGACGTTTGTATTGCTTTCTGTTTTGTTTATACCCTTACAGGTGTAAATACACCGAGTTTTAAAAATTGATGTTGCAGTTAATAGTACCATTTTTTAAGATATTTTAATTCTGTAAACGGGCGCTGTTTTGTTACCGTCTGCAGACGTTTGTATTGCTTTCTGTTTTGTTTATACCCTTATAGGTGTAAATATACCGAATGTTCAAAATTGATATTAGAGCTAATAATGTCATTTTTGGGATATTTCAATTTTGTATACGGGTGCTGTTTTGTAATTGCCTGCAGACGTTTGTACCGCTTTCCATTTTGTTCGTATCTATACAGGTGTAATTATATAGAATTTTTAAAATTGATGTTACAGCTAATAATGTCATTTTATGAGAAATTTTAATTCTGTAAACGCTGTTTTGTTACCGTCTGCAGACGTTTGTATTGCTTTCCGTTTTGTTTGTACCCGTACAGGTGTAAATACACCGAGTTTTAAAAATTGATGTTACAGCTAATAGTGTCATTTTTTAAGATATTTTAATTCTGTAAACGGGTGCTGTTTTGTTACCGTCTGCAGACGTTTGTATTGCTTTCTGTTTTGTTTGCACCCTTACAGGTGTAAATATATCGAATGTTCAAAATTGACATTAGAGCTAATAATGTCATTTTTGGGATATTTCAATTTTGTATACGGGTGCTGTTTTGTAATTGCCTGCAGACGTTGTACCGCTTTCCATTTTGTTCGTATCTATACAGGTGTAATTATACAGAATTTTTAAAATTGGTGTTACAGCTAATAATGTCATTTTATGAGAAATTTTAATTCTGTAAACGCTGTTTTGTTACCGTCTGCAGACGTTTGTATTGCTTTCCGTTTTGTTTGTACCCGTACAGGTGTAAATACACCGAGTTTTAAAAATTGATATTACAGCTAATAGTGTCATTTTTTAAGATATTTTAATTCTGTAAACGGGTGCTGTTTTGTTACCGTCTGCTGACGTTTGTATTGCTTTCTGTTTTGTTTATACCTTACAGGTGTAAATAACACCGAATGTTCAAAATTGATATTAGAGCTAATAATGTCACTTTGGGATATTTCAATTTTGTATACGGGTGCTGTTTTGTAATTGCCTGCAGACGTTTGTACCGCTTTCCGTTTCGTTTGTACCCCTACAGGTGTAAATATACCGAATGTTCAAAATTGATGTTAAACATAATAATGTAATTTTTGTGATATTTCAATTCTGTATACGGATGCTGTTTTGTAATTGCCTGCAGACGTTTGTACCGCTTTCCATTTTGTTTGTACCTTTACAGATGTAATTATACAGAATTTTTTAAGTTTGATGTTACAGATAATAATGTCATTTTATGAGAAATTTTAATTCTGTAAACGGGTGCTGTTTTGTTGCCGTCTGCAGACGTTTGTATTGCTTTCTGTTTTGTTTGTACCCTTACAGGTGTAAATATACCGAATGTTTAAATTTGATATTAGAGCTAATAATGTCATTTTTGGGATATTTCAATTTTGTATATGGGTGCTGTTTTGTAATTGCCTGCAGACGTTTGTACCGCTTTCCATTTTGTTCGTATCTATACAGGTGTGATTATACAGAATTTTTAAAATTGATGTTACAGCTAATAGTGTCATTTTTTAAGATATTTTTATTCTGTAACGAATGTTGTTTTGTAATCGTCTGCAGACGTTTGTACCGCTTTTTGTTATGTTTGTATCCCTACAAATAAAAATATATCAAACCTATGTCGCAGAAGCCCCCCCTCGTTGTCCGCCACCCTGACGTGAAGGGGCTCACCCTTCGCAAGATTTTGCGAAGAGTGCTAAGAGCGGACAGTGCCACTAATAATGTCATTTTTGAGATATTTCTATTCTGCTTACGGGTGCTATTTTGTAATTGCCTGCAGACGTTTGTACCGCTTTCCATTTTGTTCGTATCTATACAGGTGTAATTATACAAAATTTTTAAAATTGATGTTACAGCTAATTATGTCATTTTATGAGAAATTTTAATTCTGTAAACGCTGTTTTGTTACCGTCTGCAGACGTTTGTATTGCTTTCTGTTTTGTTTATACCCTTACAGGTGTAAATATACCGAATGTTCAAAATTGATATTAGAGCTAATAATGTCATTTTTGGAATATTTCAATTTTGTATACGGGTGCTGTTTTGTAATTGCCTGCAGACGTTTGTACCGCTTTCCATTTTGTTCGTATCTATACAGGTGTAATTATATAGAATTTTTAAAATTGATGTTACAGCTAATAATGTCATTTTATGAGAAATTTTAATTCTGTAAACGCTGTTTTGTTACCGTCTGCAGACGTTTGTATTGCTTTCCGTTTTGTTTGTACCCGTACAGGTGTAAATACACCGAGTTTTAAAAATTGATGTTACAGCTAATAGTGTCATTTTTTAAGATATTTTAATTCTGTAAACGGGTGCTGTTTTGTTACCGTCTGCAGACATTTGTATTGCTTTCTGTTTTGTTTGCACCCTTACAGGTGTAAATATATCGAATGTTCAAAATTGACATTAGAGCTAATAATGTCATTTTTGGGATATTTCAATTTTGTATACGGGTGCTGTTTTGTAATTGCCTGCAGACGTTTGTACCGCTTTCCATTTTGTTCGTATCTATACAGGTGTAATTATACAGAATTTTTAAAATTGGTGTTACAGCTAATAATGTCATTTTATGAGAAATTTTAATTCTGTAAACGCTGTTTTGTTACCGTCTGCAGACGTTTGTATTGCTTTCCGTTTTGTTTGTACCCGTACAGGTGTAAATACACCGAGTTTTAAAAATTGATATTACAGCTAATAGTGTCATTTTTTAAGATATTTTAATTCTGTAAACGGGTGCTGTTTTGTTACCGTCTGCTGACGTTTGTATTGCTTTCTGTTTTGTTTATACCTTACAGGTGTAAATAATACCGAATGTTCAAAATTGATATTAGAGCTAATAATGTCACTTTGGGATATTTCAATTTTGTATACGGGTGCTGTTTTGTAATTGCCTGCAGACGTTTGTACCGCTTTCCGTTTCGTTTGTACCCCTACAGGTGTAAATATACCGAATGTTCAAAATTGATGTTAAAGATAATAATGTAATTTTTGTGATATTTCAATTCTGTATACGGATGCTGTTTTGTAATTGCCTGCAGACGTTTGTACCGCTTTCCATTTTGTTTGTACCTTTACAGATGTAATTATACAGAATTTTTTAAGTTTGATGTTACAGATAATAATGTCATTTTATGAGAAATTTTAATTCTGTAAACGGGTGCTGTTTTGTTGCCGTCTGCAGACGTTTGTATTGCTTTCTGTTTTGTTTGTACCCTTACAGGTGTAAATATACCGAATGTTTAAATTTGATATTAGAGCTAATAATGTCATTTTTGGGATATTTCAATTTTGTATATGGGTGCTGTTTTGTAATTGCCTGCAGACGTTTGTACCGCTTTCCATTTTGTTCGTATCTATACAGGTGTGATTATACAGAATTTTTAATATTGATGTTACAGCTAATAGTGTCATTTTTTAAGATATTTTTATTCTGTAACGAATGTTGTTTTGTAATCGTCTGCAGACGTTTGTACCGCTTTTTGTTATGTTTATATCCCTACAAATAAAAATATATCAAACCTAGGTCGCAGAAGCCCCCCCTCGTTGTCCGCCACCCTGACGTGAAGGGGCTCACCCTTCGCAAGATTTTGCGAAGAGTGCTAAGAGCGGACAGTGCCACTAATAATGTCATTTTTGAGATATTTCTATTCTGCTTACGGGTGCTATTTTGTAATTGCCTGCAGACGTTTGTACCGCTTTCCATTTTGTTCGTATCTATACAGGTGTAATTATACAAAATTTTTAAAATTGATGTTACAGCTAATTATGTCATTTTATGAGAAATTTTAATTCTGTAAACGCTGTTTTGTTACCGTCTGCAGACGTTTGTATTGCTTTCTGTTTTGTTTATACCCTTACAGGTGTAAATACACCGAGTTTTAAAAATTGATGTTGCAGTTAATAGTACCATTTTTTAAGATATTTTAATTCTGTAAACGGGCGCTGTTTTGTTACCATCTGCAGACGTTTGTATTGCTTTCTGTTTTGTTTATACCCTTATAGGTGTAAATATACCGAATGTTCAAAATTGATATTAGAGCTAATAATGTCATTTTTGGAATATTTCAATTTTGTATACGGGTGCTGTTTTGTAATTGCCTGCAGACGTTTGTATCGCTTTCCATTTTGTTCGTATCTATACAGGTGTAATTATACAGAATTTTTAAAATTGATGTTACAGCTAATAATGTCATTTTATGAGAAATTTTAATTCTGTAAACGCTGTTTTGTTACCGTCTGCAGACGTTTGTATTGCTTTCTGTTTTGTTTATACCCTTACAGGTGTAAATACACCGAGTTTTAAAAATTGATGTTGCAGTTAATAGTACCATTTTTTAAGATATTTTAATTCTGTAAACGGGCGCTGTTTTGTTACCGTCTGCAGACGTTTGTATTGCTTTCTGTTTTGTTTATACCCTTATAGGTGTAAATATACCGAATGTTCAAAATTGATATTAGAGCTAATAATGTCATTTTTGGGATATTTCAATTTTGTATACGGGTGCTGTTTTGTAATTGCCTGCAAACGTGTCATTTTTTGAGATATTTTAATTCTATAAACAAGTGCTGTTTTGTTATCGTCTGCAGACGTTTGTATTGCTTTCTGTTTTGTTTATACCCTTACAGGTATAAATATACCGAATGTTCAAAATTGATATTAGAGCTAATAATGTAATTTTTGGAATATTTCAATTTTGTATACGGGTGCTGTTTTGTAATTGCCTGCAGACGTTTGTACCGCTTTCCATTTTGTTCGTATCTATACAGGTGTAATTATACAGAATTTTTAAAATTGATGTTACAGCTAATAATGTCATTTTATGAGAAATTTTAATTCTATAAACGCTGTTTTGTTACCGTCTGCAGACGTTTGTATTGCTTTCTGTTTTGTTTATACCCTTACAGGTGTAAATACACCGAGTTTTAAAAATTGATGTTGCAGTTAATAGTACCATTTTTTAAGATATTTTAATTCTGTAAACGGGCGCTGTTTTGTTACCGTCTGC
>NW_028141696.1:0-18562 GCF_030444845.1 Prenolepis imparis
GTAGTTATATAATTATTGTAATATAATAAAAAATGTAAACAAGAAGAAAACAATATCATTTATCAATTTTTAATCAAATATAAATCTATTAAAAGTGAAACATCATACTAATCCTCAATGAAATCTAAAATTTGAATTGTCAATGAGATAGAGATTAATTATTGATCTTATAAGCGGACGTATCTCGAGTAATTATTGCTTTATAACATCAAGTAATTTCTTTCTCAAATGTATATCAATTATTGTACTTATTAAATTGTCAATTATACATACAATTATAAACTCTTTTATTCAAAAACTATTTCTTATCTATATTTACTCAATATTTGCTCAATTGTATAGAATTTGTGACCACGCAATTATGCACGACAATCAATTAGTGCGTGCCGGCACAAGAGAATTGCATCAGCCACTTTTGTTCTTAACAACGTGTCGGTCGGTGTCGAATCGTCTCTCTTCATTTTTGTATATCGGATTTGTTCGTATTATATGTTTTAGTAGTGCATTGAATCCAATTCACGTGGCAAAAAGTGTTGTATAATAAAAATATATAGTTATTATATTAATAATATAATTATTTTTTTAGAAAAAATTGTTATTTATAATACTCAAAACCTTATTTTACCATCTTATTATATATCATACCTTATACATATGGTATGTTACGCATCAAACGGAACAGCTTTACAACCAAAATTGAGGTCTAGCTAAAAATTCCCTCTTGGCCGGAAAAATTACTTTAATATATCTATTTTATAATGCTATGTGTTATTTTAGTAGAATCCAATATGGCGGCCTCAAAATGGTAGTTTTATTTTCAAAAAACACATTAATTAATTTATTAATCCATTCTGTAAAAAAAATTTCCAGCCAATTTCCAGCAATTGGAAGCAGCCCTACATCGAATATGGTTCGAAATTCTGCAAGCCACAATTAGAGCCTGCTTTAATATGCGTGAGCGCCTGCAAGAGGTCATCCGAAGACGAGGCAGAAATATACAATTTTAAATACGAACACATATATCCCTGCCCCAACACACACACACACACACACACAAACACGATGGGCAAAATCCGACCAGCAACTTTCCCGTAGTGCCCATCGGATAATGCTAATGTTGGCGGTAATTGAATATATAGGCAAAAATGCATATGTAACTTTGATATGCTGTAACTTCGCGAAAAAAAATCGTACGGTATTCAATTTTTTTTTTAATTTGTAGAGAAAAGTCCATATTTTACGATAGTTAAGATGATATTTGCGAAAAAAATTTAGTACACTCCGTAGAGTTCGTCAAACTATGCAATTTTTTGAAAAAAAAGACGTCCCTCCTTTTAAAGGGATGGAGAAAGGGGGAGAGAATAAAACCAAAATCGAACGAAAGTTCCTTAAAGTAGAAACTTTACCCTTTAAAACAAAAAAAAATTTTTTGAAATACGACAATTTTTCGCGGAGATACGCTTATTTGAATTTATGCTAAATTGTCATATTAATTACGTGTTGCGATAATTTTTTTGACGAGTGTATATAACCTAAAAATTCTTTTGCACAACAAACATATTGCTCTATCGTACCTAGGAGCTGAGCTAAGTAGTAATACTATGCCGGTTCTAACCCAGGTGCTCTGAGGGGGGTGCGGGGCGCGGGGGGTTCTCCTGGGCGAGGGGTATGACGTCACGCAGGGCGGAGGTATCTCGTTGGCGCGGGGGCTGACGTCACGCGGGTGGAGGGGGATGTTTCGACAAAGGAGGGGGAGTTTTCTGAGTGCAATATTTGTAGATGGTATCTTTACGACTTTTTTATGAGGGTTCTTAGACATTTTCCCCAAAAAGGTATAGAACAAGCGCCGATGATTAACAATTTTGTACCCTCGTTAATATAATTTTATTATGGAAGCGCCGATGTCCGGCTGCTCGAACTTGTCAACGGAGCGTTCTAGAGTTCATTAAAACTATGTTTTTCATTTTATGGACATTTTATCATTACGAAAGGAATGAAGATTTTAGGGCCGACGCTGCGACGAACATGTCTAAACGTGATTTAATAGGCCTCTACCTATTTGCGTTGACGTTCGGCAGCTTTGTATCCTCGCGGAAAATCTCCCATAAAAACGAGAGCGAAACATTTTTCTTAATATTTTTTAAGGAAGAATGCAACGTATCGGCGCCAACGTTCGGCAGCTTGTGTCCTTACTCCTCTATCCATAAAACCGATATCTCGGGAAACAATCTTTTGAGATACGCCAAATGTTAGAAAAGAAGATAGAATTAGGTGAAATATATATAAGGAGGATGAGAGCGCGTCAAACCATAGTACGATTTGAAAGCGCATAGATGCAGCGGTGAAAAAAGTTTAGTGGTTACTTTCTTGTATTAGAAGTGTTAGTGGTATAATAGTGAATAAAAGAAATAATGGAAAACATCGAGCAGAACGAACGCAACCTGTTGGAGCGGTCCCATCAAATCACCACCTTGGGCGAATATTTTGAATGGGCGCTGCGCTGCGAGGACTTTATCAAACTGCTCGAAGAACGCAGTCGTGTCAAGCGTCCGCGACTCTCCATTGGATATAGACAATCTTTGGTTGCTAGAATCGCGCGACTCGAGGGTGCAAAGACTCGATTGCAGAGACAGTTTATACCCAGTGGTGGTAATTACAGTGGCGATAATAACACGGGAAGACTCGTTTGGCGAGAGGTCGATACCGCGTTCGAAAATCGGATACTGACAGGTGCGGTGATTAACGCAGACTATATCGAAGCGCGACAATTTTTGGAAGACGCTAGTAGTGTAGTACTCGAGCAAGTGCAAGATGTTATAAAAATACACAACTGTGCAAAAGTAAATACCGTGTTCAACGGTGAGTTTGTGACAGGTGATAAGCGCTCCAACAAAAGCATTAACACGCGAAATTATGAACTCTTTCGCACGTCCGATTTACACGAGTGGTATGAGCGGCATGTCATCGAATCCTTGATCTTACGGTCAACGTCAACAAGTGCAATCCTATGCGCGCGGGGTGTTATCTAAACTTACCGCGAGAAATTATTACGAAGAGAGCAGTGGTGAACGTGCGATCAACGGACAATGCATGTTTCGCATGGTCAGTGGTGGCCGCTCTGTACCCCGCAGAAAGACATGTGGAACGAGAATTTTCATATCCCCATTACACGACAGTGTTACATCTTCAGGACATTGAGTTTCCGATGACGTTAAACCAAATTAAAAAGTTTGAACTGGCAAATAACATCTCAATCAACGTCTACGGCATTGAGAGGAAGAAGGAATTATCTATTCTTCCGATACAGCTCACCGATCGGAAGAGAGAAAAACATGTAAATATGCTGTATGTGGAGGAGGACGACAGCGTTGGGCATTTCGCGTATATAAAAAATCTATCCCGGCTTGTCAGCACGCAACTGAGCAAACATGACCACAAGAAATATATCTGCAATCGGTATGTATATTTATTGCAAATTATATAATAATTGTAAATAAAATTTTAAATAAAATTGTAATTTTTTTTTCTTTCACAGATGCTTGCACTTCTTTAATTTGAGCGAAAAATTGGAGGCTCACATTGCGGACTGTCGAGAAATGAACGACTGCGCTATCCGATTACCAAGCGATAAAGACAAGTGGCTCGACTTCGACAACTACAACAGAAAGGAGCGACTTCCCTTCGTGGTGTACGCCGACTTGGAGTGTGTGCTGAAGAAGACGCCGGAACATGCGTCATACTCCCAACATCACGAGGTATTTAGCGTTGGGTATTACGTGCAATGTTCGTACGACAACTCGTTATCCGCGTATAATTCTCGCCGTAGTATCGATTGCGTTTCATGGTTCGCCGAAGAACTTAAAAATTTAGCGCATCGCGTAAAGGGTATTTTGTCTGATAATGTCCACATGACAAAATTAACGCAAGATGAATGGGAAAAATTTCATAGCGTCACGCAATGTCACATTTGCGAAAAACCGTTTGCGCCGGATGATACACGCGTACGCGATCATTGTCATCTGACCGGGCGATACAGGGGTCCCGCGCACTCAAACTGTAATCTAAACTACAAAGACTCTTATGTCATTCCTGTAGTTTTCCATAATCTATCCGGCTATGACGCACATTTTATCATAAAAGAAATAGCTACCGCGTATGAAGGACGCGTAGATGTGCTTCCAATAACAAAAGAAATATACATTTCATTTACGAAGACTGTCAATAGTACCGACGACGATAAAGATCGGAAAGCTTGCATGAAATTACGATTCATCGATTCATACAAATTTCTCAATGCTAGTCTTGACAAATTGGCATCTTTTTTGAATAAGGATAAGTTAAAAATTTTGCGTTCCAATTTTTCCGCATTATCCGCTAACAATTTTGAATTATTAACGCGAAAAGGTGTCTTTCCGTACGAGTACATTGACTGCGTGGACAGGCTGCAGGACATGCGTTTACCACCACGCGAATCGTTTTACAGTTCTTTAACCAGTGACACTGTATCCGAGAGCGACTACGCACACGCCGTCAACGTGTGGCAGCAGTTCTCCATTCAAACCTTGGGTGAATACAGCGATCTGTACTTAAAAACTGATGTCTTGTTGTTGGCAGATATATTTGAAAACTTTCGCGACACTTGCATCGCGAGTTACGGACTCGACCCTACGTATTATTATACTCTTCCTGGGTATACATAGGACGCCATGTTAAAACATACATGCGTAAATTTCGAACTGCTTACCGATATCGATATGGTTATGTTTATTGAGCGGGGTATACGCGGCGGTCTAAGTCAACGTTCAGGAAGATACGCGCATGCTAATAACAAGTACATGCAGTCATATGATCCATCGAAACCATCATTATATTTAATGTATTTAGATGTAAATAATTTGTATGGATGGGCAATGTGTCAACCACTGCCTTATGCCGATTTTCGATGGGTCGACGATGTATTTAACTTTGACATCTCGTCAATAGCGCTCGATTCACCTACAGGCTATATCCTCGAAGTAGATTTAGAGTATCCACAACATCTTCACGACACGCACACTGACCTACCGTTTTGCCCGACACGTGACAAACCGCCCGGCAAGCGGGAAGATAAGCTTCTCGCAACGCTATATGATAAGAAGCGTTACGTCATACACTACCGCAACCTGCAGCAGTGCACGCGTCACGGCCATCGCGTTACAAAAATACATCGCGTATTACAATTCACTCAATCCGCATGGCTCCGCGATTACATTGAACTAAATACAAAATTTAGAACACAAGCGAAAAATGATTTTGAGAAAAATTTGTACAAATTGATGAACAACGCGGTATTTGGCAAAACGATGGAAAATGTGCGTAATCATGTAGATGTAAAATTATTGACAAAGTGGGACGGACGATACGGAGCAGAGGCGATGATAGTGAAACTAAATTTCCATAGCAGGAGCATCTTTTCAGAAAATTTAATTGCCGTAGAATTACGTAAACTAGAAGTAAAATTTAACAAACCAATCTATGTTGGTATGTGTATACTCGACATATCGAAAGTGTGTCTGTACGAATTTCATCACGAGTACATGTCACCGCTCTATCGTGACAGATGTCGGGTAATGTACACCGATACAGATAGTTTAATATATCATATTAAATGCGAAGACGTGTATGAAAATATGAAACGCGATATCGCTAGATTCGATACGAGCGATTATCCAATTGACAACACGTACAGTATACCGCTTGTGAATAAAAAGGTGCCAGGTCTAATGAAGGATGAAAATAATGGCGCGATAATGACTGAATTTGTAGGACTTAGAGCAAAAATGTACGCTTTGCGAGTAGATGGTAAGAAAGATACAAAAAAGGTTAAAGGTGTCAAAAGTAACGTTGTCGCGAGAACGATAACATTCGACGATTATACGCGGTGCCTGAACGACGAGATTGAAATGACACGTAGTCAGTCATGTATTAGGTCGAAATTGCATGAAGTATACACCATCTGCGAGACAAAAATTGCTCTAAATCCGTACGACGATAAGCGGTATATCATACCTGATTCGACCGACACATTACCATGGGGACATTATCAGATACCCTTATAAAATATAATGTAATATAATGTAATATAATGTATGTGCGATATAATGTTATGTAACATATGTGTATGTATTTCATATATTGGAACGGAAAGGATGTATTAATAAAGATTTTGTATTTCACATATTTCATGTATATTGTAATATTTCAAATACTTTTATTTGTTATACACATTATATATTTTTTAATTTTTGAGTAATTAATAAATACAATTTGTATGAATTAAATTGCATTGTCCTCATGTATCCAAGAGTTGTGCGAATTGTCAAATCCCAGCCATTTTACGTAAACCTCGTCACCCCTCCTGCGCAGTACTTTCTCCACGAGATATACGTCCGGATAATTCGCGCTATGCAACTCGTGCTCGTAAAACGCTCCAGCGACAGATGTTTTGCGATTGTCCTCGAGTAGATAGGTTACGGGATTAGTACGCTGCACTTTAACAATTTTAAACACTTCGGTTGTCCAATTTGGTGTGTAACCCTTCTCGAAAAGTTTCTTGTACTTGCTAACGCGTACCGGGTCACCTACTTTGAATTTCGCCGGAGCGGCAATCTTTATGTTACTATATACCGTTTTTAAAAGTTTATCAGCGATCGCGGGGGTGACGTCGACGGGTCGCATGCCGATCGTTCGATGCTTGCGCGCGTTGTAATCCGATATGAGTTCCGGCAACGTGTCGATCCACTTGTAAGTTCCGTTCAGCGTAAACATCTTCCACATGTCGTTCTTCAGCGTGCGATTGAATCGCTCGATGACCGATGCCTTCAATACCGAATATGTAGAATAGTGATTGATGTTATGTTTCCGTATAAGCCGTTGCACGTCAGCGTTATAAAATTCTTTCCCCATATCGGTTTGCATGAGTAGATATACTATGAGAGTTCTAACCCAGGGGCAATGAGGGGGGGTGAGGGGCGAGGGGAACCCATGGCGCGGGGGAATGACGTCACGCGGGGAGGGGGGATGACGTCACGCGGGGAGGGGGAAGCGTCCGCGATTTTGGTACCGGGTCCGCGAGGGGTCCGCGGGGAGGGGGAGGCGTCCGCGGGGAGGGGGAAGCGTCCGCGATTTTGGTACCGGGTCCGCGAGGGGTCCGCGGGGAGGGGGAGGCGTCCGCGGGGAGGGGGAGGCGTCCGCGGGGAGGGGGAAGCGTCCGCGATTTTGGTACCGGGTCCGCGAGGGGTCCGCGGGGAGGGGGAGGCGTCCGCGAGGTTAGGATCCGCGAGGGGTCCGCGGGGAGGGGGGAGCGTCCGCGATTTTGGAGCCGGGTCCGCGAGGGGTCCGCGGGGAGGGGGAGGCGTCCGCGAGGTTAGGATCCGCGAGGGGTCCGCGGGAGGGGGAAGCGTCCGCGATTTTAGGATCCGCGAGGGGTTCTCGGGGAGAGAGGAACCGCGAAAGACCGCATGAAGCTTTATGGGTGAGGGGTCTGCGGGGAGAGAGGAACGCGAAGGAGAGCGCGAGGCGAACGTGAGAGAGAGATGTCGCGAGAGAGACGTTCGCGAAAGAGAGATAGCGGTAGCGAGATGATGCGGCGATTGAGAGCGCGAGGTGTTGCAGCGAGGCGTATATGCAAGAGCGAGAGAGATAGCGCGAGATGACGAGAGGTAGCGAGATGACGCGAAGGAGAGCGCGAGAGCTGATGCAGCGAAGGAGAGCGCGAGGTGCACGCGAGAGAGATATTACAAGAGCGAGAGAGAGATGTTGTGAGACGATGCGGCGATGGAGAGCGCGAGAGCTGATGCAGCGAACGAGAGCGCGAGAGGCGGACGCGAGAGGCGGACGCGAGAGACTTTTTTTTAAATAATATTTACAGTAATTTTAATTAATAAGATTTTAATAGGAGGAAGGGGAGAGGACTTATTCTAAAATAAATACATTTTTTTTTTTAATATTTAAAGTAATTTTTATTTATAACTGTGTGTGTGTGTGTGTATTTTACAAAATGTTTGTGTGTGTGTGTGTGTGTGTGAATTTAAAAATTTAAAATATTATATACATATACTTATACATATACTTATACATAAAATATATAAAGCAGCGCCATGATGATCGAACCACATAGGTCGATATGATATCCCATAACGATCGATCCATGTATCACCACTTGTGGTACGAGGCGGTGCGTGAGGTGGTGGCTGCGAGGTGGTGGTGGCTGCGAGGTGACGGTGGTTGCGAGGCAGCAGGGCAGAACTCCTGCATAATAGAAATTTTTATTAAATATATTTATTTTATTAAACAATTTATTATTTTAATAATTTTTAAATGAAAAGAAATACTTACTAGGCCCATAATGGCTCCGGGACATGTTCGGGAGGATAAGGTTCCTCCCCGAACAACTGGCGAAGGCAGCACACATCATCCCATTCGACGTAAGGGAACTCTTCCTCTATGTCGCCCCACAGCAGGTCATTATAATATCGGTCATATTCACGACCTATCCGCACCCACCTAATGTGCACCTCACGCTCCGACTCGTACCACAAGTCGTGATACATGGGTCGATCGTTACGAAATATCATATTGACCCACATGGGCCGATCGTCATGGCGCACTATTTCTTCAAAATTCATTTTAAACTTTTTAAGATACTAACGTGTCAAACGCTAAAAACTTTATGACGAACATCGCGGAGACAGACCCGCTCTCGGTAGGAAAAGTAGGGTATGTATGACATAATAGCTTGAACGCTTACTCGGCACATGAGATAAGAAAACAGATGGTCCGAGACAAAGATTCCATGATGAGAATAAGCATATGAATAATATTTAAAATTGAAACCACCTTCGAACGTCAATAGAACTATGTTCGAACCACCTTCGAACCACTTTCGAACCATGTTCAAACATCGATCGAACGTCAATCAACCACGTTCGTACCTCGATCAAACACGTTCAAACATCGATCGAACGTCAATCAACCACTTTCGAACCACTTTCGAACCACGTTCAAACATCGATCGAACCACCTTCGAACCTCAATCAAACATCAATCAACCTCGATCGAACATCAATCGAACCACGTACATACATCGATCAACCATCTTCGAACCACTTTCGAACCACTTTCATACATCGATCGAACCACCTTCGAACCTCAATCAAACATCAATCAACCTCGATCGAACATCAATCGAACCACGTACATACATCAATCAACCACTTTCGAACCACTTTCGAACCACTTTCATACCTCGATCGAACCACCTTCGAACCACGTTCAAACATCGAACCTCAATCAAACATCAATCAACCTCGATCGAACATCAATCGAACCACGTACATACATCAATCAACCACTTTCGAACCACTTTCATACCTCGATCGAACCACTTTCGAACCACTTTCATACATCGATCGAACCACCTTCGAACCTCAATCAAACATCAATCAACCTCGATCGAACATCAATCGAACCACGTACATACATCAATCAACCACTTTCGAACCACTTTCGAACCACTTTCATACCTCGATCGAACCACCTTCGAACCACGTTCAAACATCGAACCTCAATCAAACATCAATCAACCTCGATCGAACATCAATCGAACCACGTACATACATCAATCAACCACTTTCGAACCACTTTCATACCTCGATCGAACCACTTTCGAACCACTTTCATACATCGATCGAACCACCTTCGAACCTCAATCAAACATCAATCAACCTCGATCGAACATCAATCGAACCACGTACATACATCAATCAACCACTTTCGAACCACTTTCGAACCACTTTCATACCTCGATCGAACCACCTTCGAACCACGTTCAAACATCGAACCTCAATCAAACATCAATCAACCTCGATCGAACATCAATCGAACCACGTACATACATCAATCAACCACTTTCGAACCACTTTCATACCTCGATCGAACCACCTTCGAACCACGTTCAAACATCGATCGAACCACCTTCGAACCTCAATCAAACATCAATCAACCTCGATCGAACATCAATCGAACCACGTACATACATCAATCAACCACTTTCGAACCACTTTCGAACCACTTTCATACATCGATCGAACCACCTTCGAACCTCAATCAAACATCAATCAACCTCGATCGAACATCAATCGACTATATTTAAAAATTATAACATAAGAATGCTGTCACATGCTGAAATTAATACGAGCACGTGTGGACATATAATACTTGTATGCGTATGAGGAAAATGAGCGAACAAAGATAATATTATTTCAATATTAATTTATTCAAAAAAAGGGTGTGGCGAATCATTGTGATGATTTGACCACCAATTAAATATTTTAAATACATTTTCTAAAGCACAATTTTTTACATGTTTATCGCAACGTAGGCTATAGGTAGTATCTAAGTTGTTTAATGCAGGAATATCTTCATAGTTTACATCCAAGGTCTCAATAATGAAACCGTTTCTCGCATCGTCCATTATATTGGTCAACCATTCTCGCTTTTCATGGCCTTTTACGTACACAAGAGAGGATGTCTCTTCTTCTTCTTGTATCATACCAGCGATAGCTGTTGTAATCAAACGCTGAACCATGCAGTATGGAACGCTTCCATCTTCCCATTGCAATCCATGATGATTTCGAGTCAACCATGAAGCTTGACGCCTCTCCGATTTTATGAGCACACCCCATGGTACGGGGCATGCGAAAAAATAATGTGAAACAACGAATCCTCTTCTCAGAATCGCCGCTTCCTTCACGATAAATCGTTTATTGAGAATAAATCCTTGCAGATCCACAAACGTCGGTACAACCATTTTGTTGCAAGAATGTTGGACGACTGATGCAGATTGTTAAAAATCTCAATCATTTATATTACATCGGAGGAGGGGATAATTGCTGATTATGTAATTTTACGAACTACGTTGGACAAAGGACAATATTCGACAACACGATCATGCAAAATGAGACAATATGCTGTAGTATTTGCCGGTACATCTTCCTTACATTCAAACTCTATTCTCACGTCCACGGTAGAATTTTTGACAGAATCATTTTGTCGCGAACAATCAATAACTGCGAGAGGACCGCAATGTAGAAATTTCGCGATAGTTAGTACATTCTCAATATCACACCCGTAATAAGATTTGCGAAAACGAGAGTACATATCAAACAAGAGTGCGAATCTATTTTTTTCAAAATCTAAATTTAAATCATCATAGGGATAAGATTCAGAGTTTAGATACAGCTTTACGTTGGCTAATTTACAATGATCGAATACAGTAACATCTTTTGTCATAATATTTTTTCTACCAGTCTGCATTGCAAAGATCACATATCGCGGCTTTTCCAGCTGAGAAGCAGTTTTCACAGTCCATGAATGCTTGGTTGTACTATGTAGCAGAGGAAATTCGTATAGATCCCAAGCGCGAAAACTCATGTTTAAGAATTGCCCGCTTTCCAATGCTCGTAGCAAGGACAGTTTATTAACCTCATTCAATAGTACATGAGGCATACGCCATTGTATCTTGAGTAATTCAATAGCAGCTTCAGCAGGTCCATACAGACAATTGTTGTCGTTGCGCGAACGTATCAAAATTAATTCATGGCGAGCATTAATCACAACACGTTTATAATCTTCGCAAAATCCCAATAGCATGTTGAGCGGCACGCAAAAGTTGAACATACAAATTTCATTACATGACCCATTATGTGTCATATCCCATCCAGCATTCTTCAAGATTTTACTTCTCTCGGTTGTTAAAGAAACATAATTTTTCATCGTTGAAGTTATTCCAACGTTTCTGTTGCGATCAATCTCCACACCATTGAGTTCATATCGAATTTCATCAAACATGAACGCAACACAATTATTTGTTAATATCATCGTTTCATTTGCATCTATTTTAGATGTTATCAACTTTCCCTCGACGTACAAAAAGCTTTCGCACGGCAACGTGTACAAATCCTGGTGGTGTATAGGTATCCGTATCTCGTCGCTATGTCCAAGCGATGTGTTAGCATATGGATTGTATGTATGTGTCTCAACCTTGACGATACGATCATCAAAGACTGGTTCACCACCAATATTCAAAATATCAATCATCTTTTCGTACGATGAATCCCAATGATTTTAAAAATTCGCGATTCAATGCGCTGAGTTTCTTTTTAGTGTAACGAGATCTCTGATTATTGTCGCTCACTGCCGCAGTTGCTCTCGCAAAAGTATTGTCCCTCGTAATGTCCCTCGTAAAATTATTATCTCTCACGTGCTCCGTATCATTTAGCACGAGCATCACACGCTAATTTTGTCGACGCCGTACGTGCAATCTTACAGTAACTTCCTCTCCTCGAAAATCCAACAATCGTCCTTCTTGATCAACAATGCGTATCGTTAGATCAGTAATGCTCCGTACGACGATCGGGAGATAAATGATCTGTGCAGGCGTTTCCGATATCTTATATCCTGGCGGCACGCTCGGTGAAAATTCATGTATCGTGTGTACGCGCTTGTCATTACTGTACGCACCAGTGGTGACGCTACATTCTATACGGATAATATTCACGCTAATAATATTTATAGGTAAATCCGAATCATACCATTTGTGAGGTTGCAATATACGATTCGATGAGAATCCCAACAACGATCCTATATTGTGTGGTTTATTAAAGTTTATTCTATAGATGCATTTGATTTCGCTCTTTAGAGTATTATGATTGGCGCGAAGCGCTATTGCATCTTCATTCTGCTCTTTATTGGAAGGATATTGTGAAATTGCACGTCTCAGATACTCATCTATAGCATGTATTTCGTATGATCCTTCGGGTATTGTAATTTCCTTGTCATCGTTATCAAAGTAAAATTTATTATTCTTAGAATTTACATTCGGAATCGTATGATAAGTTTCAAAATCTGTTAAACCGAGCTCATAATCACCATTCGATAAATCTATAGCTGGAAAGTAGCTTACAGCGAGAACGCTACTTTTGCCAGTCAACGTTAGTGTTAGCGACATGTTGTCAAACTGAATCGTGATGATGGATTGACAGGTTTTATATCAGCCGTTTGAAGAAATCGTAAACACAATTGTCCACAATTATTCTGATTATAATTTTGATAGGATGTGTGATTGTATTCTATTTTCGTAACATTTAAATATTGCACCAACTCTTTGGGTGGTCGTAGATTACCAAAACTATCGAAATATATTGATCGATTTCCCCTCTTTACATATGCTACCCAATGGGTACCGGAACCATCAACGTCATCCAAATTTACAATACCGCTCTCATTTTGTCGCACACCGTTTATTGGTAAATTATTGCGCATGAAAACACCTCTAAAGAATGGTATACGCATACGTCTTGCCAGTTGTTCTAATTGTACATTAGTTGTTACACCCACAGGCATTTTTAGCGTTTTTTTTTTTGACGTTTTTTTTTTTTCTTAGTTGAGAATCCCTGTCCACGCTTGTATGGAGCGAGATAAACTCCACGACCTTCCATAGCGCGATTATGACGTTGCATTTCTTCAAGCTGACGTTGCGCAGCCTTGCTATCATTCACAGCCTTTGCGACTCCCGCTGCTCCACCGGCCAACGAACCGAGAACACCCAACAATGGTAAAATTGGCAAGATACCACCACGCTTCGCCACAGACAGTATTCGTTTCTTCTTCTTTTTCAAAGATTTTTTCGTCTTCATCCCCATACCGAATTTTGTCTTTGCTTTCATAGCTGCCCAAACAGTCGTAGCGGCTGCTCTTTCACCAAGAGTCGAATCTCTCGCAGTAATACGTTTTCGCGCTTTCGCAGCGAGTATATTATCAGCAACGTGTCGTTCTCTGAGGGCGTTGCTTTGAGAATATGCAATGTCGTGCTCGCGACACGCGGCATCCAATGGATTAATACCTCGATCACCTCTAGCCAATCGCTTTTCCAAATGAGTCCCCGGACCGCAAAACTGATAGCCGGGGATATGCAATTCGATCGGAAGTGCGTTTATCGCGCGATTAAAGAGACCACTACCTATTTTCGTTGACATTCGCTGCAATCCTTTATCATCGGCGCTGGACCGTCGATGTGCGTTTGCTGCCACGGTCGATTGTAATGTTTGAAACATCGACGACAGGTCTGAATCTCTGGATCCACCTTTATGTGTTCCGGAAGCTTGTCCCACACGTAGTGGATGTGATTTTCATATCGCAATAAAAATGCTTTTGGTACAAATTGCAGCTGTTCGGCGCTTAAACCGTGAATATCGGAAGCACTTGTTAGCAGAACAAACATTTTTTCAATACTGAGTGATTCATGGTTCCGCACAGCTATAAATAGGCTCTCCATGACTCATTCATTCATTCGAGAGAAAACATGCGGTTCGTTCAGCAATCGACGATAATCAAAGTTACAAATTTCGACGATAAAACACGGTTGATGTCGGATAAAGAAATACGCAGACATGGAAACATACTACCGAATACTATACGCGGAATCATTTGCGGTCCTTCGAATTGTGGTAAAACTAACGCGTTGATTAGTTTGATTGAAAGCCCGCACGGCGTTTGCTTCGAGAACGTGTACGTATACTCGAAATCGCTTCAACAACCGAAATATCGATATTTGGAAAATTTGCTATCACCGATAGAAGAAATTGGTTATTTTACATTCTCTAATAATAGTGATGTCATTCCACCGAGTGATGCGCTTCCGAATTCCATTTTTATCTTTGATGACGTGGCATGTGACAAGCAAGATACGATAAGAGAGTACTTTGCAATGGGGCGACACTCGAGCGTCGACTGTTTCTATCTTTGTCAAACGTATGCCAAGATACCCAAGCATCTTGTACGTGACAATGCAAACTTATTAATTTTATTTAAACAAGATGGGACAAACTTGAAACATGTGTACAACGATCACGTAAATACAGATATGTCATACAATAATTTTCGCACATTTTGTCAGAAATGTTGGCAACATAAATATGGATTTGCAGCGATTGACAAGGACAGTCCGCTGACTAATGGACGATACAGAAAAGGATTTAATGAATTTGCAATACCACAAAGCACTTAGTCGCTTTCGATGCCTTGATTGAGCAACGTCTAAATTGTAACATTATGAATAACGATCGTGAAAAGATTGTGTTAGAGATTGCGAAAACGAGCGATTCAATCCGTAAAAAATATCGTTTCTTGAAAACTGGTAAAATGGAGGAGGACGATGCATTGGAGAGGCATTTTAAACCAATCTCTGAACCTCTGAAACAGCTTGTTGAAAATACAGTTGGTGTTGAGTCTGGTGAAGAAAAGATTGAACCATTGAGTATGCTCGGAGAGAAAAAAGAGCTTAAAACAAAGCGATCAAATATATCATTGAGCGGTATAACTTCTACTCCAAAGCGAATCAAAAGCAGGCGAATGCAACAATTATTGGATGCAACTACTTCTACTCCGATACTAGATGTACAGCCAAGGCAATTATTGCATGATAAGACATCTATCGAGGAAATTTTCGAGACTTCACCTCAATCGCTTGTGACATCAATTCAACATTCATTACAAACATCCGATGGTCAAAATTCATTGCGAAATCACCTTGGTCCACTTGCTCAAAAATATGTGGCAGCTATATTGAGTCAAGATAAAAATTCCAAGATGGATTACGTATACGGTGTTAAATTTATCGATAAAGGAATGACGCTCGGTAATAAAAATTTCGATGTGGATAAAAATGATAATATAATTATCGATGGGTCAAAATACGTTGGAACAGCAGGTCTTTACGAGTTGGTTTTCAAGAGAATTCCCGACGATGAAATATATACTGCGAATGACTTGCAAAACTATAAAAGTATATTAATAAGAACAAATGCTCACAGACGAAATGGTAATGTGAATCAGCCTGTATTAGGTAACAAGGGATACAAATATAAATATATAATCGCACCATTATTCTCTGATAAAAAATCTGGAAAAGGTATACCACATGCTATGATCTTAAACAATAATAAGATTGATTACGTGCATTGGAATGATCCCAACGAGTTGGTAGATCGTTTGCGATTGCTCGAAGCTTCACGTCAAGCCGGCAACAACGCCCACAGCAATGAAATATTATCGATTATCGAGGAACTTTACGAAGCTCGTATTATTATAAAATAAGTTATACATCCACGATACGAGTCAGTCTGTCAATATTAGTGGTATCGAAATGTCGATTAATAAATTTGGATTATCACTTGGAACGTCGAATAATAATTCATATTATCAATGGGATGGATTACTAAGAAATTACGTGCGCGATAATACTCTGTGTCTAACAGCCTCCGGCTATGACGCAAGGTCGCGCAAGATACGGTGTGTAGCGCAACCAGAAGATGATAATGATGCAGCCAACAAACGATATGTCGAAGCGAGTGTCAAGCTTTTGAGAGATCAACAGAAAGAAATTGAGAAAAAAATAATCAGGCTTGAAAGGAATATGCAGGCGTTATTATTAACGCTGGATAAAATGGCTGTAACGCAGACTACATCAAAAGATACATAAAGAACTGTACGTGAAAATTATATCACATTATTATAAATATGCCTCGATCAAACATCTCTGAAAAGCAGCTACTCGTGGAGGAATTGCACGCTCCAGCGAGAAGAAATTTTCCGCGTAGACGTGTCATAGTACATGGATACGACGACCTGTGGCAAGCTGACGTGGTCGAGATGCGTCCTTATGCAAGAGTCAACAAAGGATACAATTACATACTCACCGTCATCGATGTGTTGAGCAAGTATGCATGGGCCCTGCCGCTCAAGAATAAGAGCGGACGCGAAACAGCTGACGCTATCGCTGAGATAATTCGAGATAGCAAGAGATGTCCGAGAAACATGCAAACCGATAGAGGAAAAGAATTTTACAATGCAAATGTGCAGAAACTCGTAAAAAAACACAACATCAATCATTACTCGACGTATTCTGTTATGAAAGCCTCAGTAGTGGAACGATTTAATCGTACTTTAAAGAACAATATGTGGAAAATGTTTACACTTAATGGTAATTACAAGTGGATTGACGCGCTATCCCGACTCGTTGCAGAGTACAATGCGCGAAAACATCGCACTATCGGTATGAAACCTATCGATGTTACTCCGGAGATTGCCGAAAAACTTTTAAATACGGTATACAGTAACATAAAAATTGCTGCTCCAGCAAGATTCAAAGTAGGCTGTCAGGTACGCGTGAGTAAATTCAAGACCGTCTTCGAAAAAGGTTTTACACCAAATTGGACTACTGAAATATTTAAAATTATCAAAGTGCAGAAAACTAATCCTGCGACATATATACTTGAAGATTTGCGCGGAAATTCCGTCGCCGGAGGATTCTACGAGTATGAGCTACATCATGTTGCAAATCCCGATGTATATCTCGTGGAAAAGGTTTTGCGGAAAAAAGGCGATGATGTTTATGTGAAATGGTTGGGACTGGATAAATCTCACAACTCATGGATTCATAAAAATAATTTATTATAAACATTTATTTAAAATATTTGTACACTATTTATTTTACAATATATTTATCTAATAATTTTATAAATACAAATATACATATAATATACATATTTATATAAAATATACATATACAAAATATACAAAATATACATATTTTACAACAAATATTATTTACAAAGGTATTTTATAATGTCCCCATGGTAATGTATCAGTGGTTTCAGGTATGATATACCGCTTGTCATCGTGAGGACTTAGAGCAATTTTCGTCTCGCGAATGGTGTATACTTCATGCAATTTCGATCTTATACATGACTGACTACGAGCCATTTCAATCTCTTCATTCAAACACCGCGTGTAATCATCAAACGTTATCGTTCTCGCGACAACGTTACTCTTGACACCTTTTACTTTTTTGGTATCTTTCTTACCATCCACTCGTAATGCATACATTTTTGCTCTAAGCCCTACAAATTCGGTCATTATCGTACCGTTATTTTCATCTTTCATTAAACCTGGCACTTTTTTATTCACGAGCGGTATACCATACACATTGTCAGCAGCGTAATCGCTCGTATCAAATTTGCTTACGTCGCGCTTTATATTCTTATACACATCTTCACATTCGATGTGGTATATTAGGCTGTCTGTGTCTGTGTACATTACCCTGCATCTGTCGCGATATAGCGGTGACATGTACTCGTGATGAAATTCGTATAAACATGTTTTGGAGATGTCGAGTATGCACATGCCAACATAGATTGGTTTGTAAAATTTTACTTCGAGTTTACGTAATTCTACAGCGATTAGATTTTCTGAAAAGATGCTTCTACTGTGGAAATTTGGTTTCGCAATCATTGCCTCTGCACCGTATCTTCCTTCCCAATGTGTAATAAGTTTTACATCAACCCGATTACGCACATTTTCCATCGTTTTGCCGAATACTGCGTTATTCATCAATTTATATAAATTTTTTTCAAAATCATTTTTCGCGTGTGTTCTAAATTGCGTATTAAGTTCGATATAATTT
>NW_028141697.1:0-18551 GCF_030444845.1 Prenolepis imparis
ATGGGTTTATAGAGTCCTTTAGCTTTATTATTGTAATTGTGTTTATTTTTATTTTAATTATTTGACTTTTAATGCTCTCAAAACAATGTCTCTGACTTACTGTTAGTTATACACGTCAAAAATAAACACCATATCTCAGTTTGATACTGACTATGATTCTGTCAATTTTAACTCACATTCTAACATAACATCATGTGCGTATAGGGTTTACCACGTTACATTAAAGAATAGGTATTACTAATTACAATATTACTATTATAAATCAAAAGTGTTATCTAAATGTATTAACGACTCTGTATTGTGATCAATTTTTGTAGCCTGAAGAGGACCCAATTTAGGGTCGAAACGTCGTAATAAAAGAATTATTGCTTTAGCCAGTGTTGGTCAATAAAATACTCTTAACCTTGTATATAATAGTAAGTTTAGTTATAATTATTTATATATATAAATATGTAACTAAATAAAAGAAAGGATTGTGAGTAGATGTATGTTTCTGTTGAAAATGATAGATATGTATTACACGGTTTTCATCTGTTTAATGTCTTGAATTTCATTATTATTTTTATATTGTACTGTGACGTGACACATTTTGATTGTCCGTCACAAGGGCCGAAAGGCCCGGTCGGGAGGGTCCCAGAGATCTCTGCTCTCCGCCCGTGTAACGGAAGAGAGAGAGAGCGAGCGCGCAGGGCGCGGAATCGGACGCGATTCCGCTGCCATCAGTCCGCGTAGTTTATTAGGATAAGGTAAATAGTTAGCGATAAGAAGCGGCTGGAGGAAGTGAGACGAGGTCCCATCCGGAGGGGGAGGCAAGACAAGGGGAGACGCCAGGATGAGAGGAGGCCGCATCCAATACGGAGCACGCCAGGTGAGATAAGACCGTAAATAATTATATGAGTCAACAATAAAAGGAACCGACGCTGCCCTTTAAAAGAGATCTTCCATCCCACAGAAACCGAGGAGATCACACGGGGGAGGCCACTCCGAGAGCAACACGCACCGAAGCCCCCATAAAGGAGCGACGGCGAGAGACCCGCTGCAGACCCCGCGCCTGGGACCGGATGCGATCCGAAATCGATCAAGGACTCGACGAGGAGGCCATCCGGAGCCCCGGGGAGCGGGAACGGGTCCGCTGTACGCTGCCGAGAAAAATCCCCCTCGGTGACCCGAGAGGAAAGAATACGGGGAGCAGAGAATTCGGGAAAACCCGCGCCAGCCGGATTAAACGACCGCGCGACGTCCCTGACACCCGGGAGCGCCACCCGTGGACTAATTGACAAGTCATCCGCCGGCGTGTCTCCTGCGAGTCTTTCTCTCGTCACTGTTCGGCGAGCGTACGCGGAGAGTAGAGGTCCTGGAGAGAGAAGCTCGAGAGCGTACCTCGAAGGACGAGAAGCGGAAGCGGAGAGATCCCGGTGCGACGGCGTCGTCACCCTCCAGCCGTACTGTAATAAGGTAGCCGGTTCGGACGTGTAAAGCAAGAAAAGACAGGCCACCGCGTAATTCGTTGCCGCCCCTCCGGGCGTTTTGTTGCGAGAATAACGAAAAATTACACGATATCGACACGTGGCCTCGCGGTACTGCGACGCGTCCGAGCCTTTCCCTTTTTTTGTGATTAGCATACTCTCTCTCATCTGAAATCGCCGACAGTCCGAGCTAGAGCATAGAGTCCGTCACGAAAACCTTGTCGTTGCCGCGCGACATTCCGGTGAGCTCGTAATCGCGATTTAGACGAAAGGTTAATATTAAGGAATTATTGTATCAGCGTTATATTCGGACTAACCAAGCTGACTTTCCTACGAGTAATTTCTGTATATACCTCAGGCGGAACCCTTCGGCGTGACGCCCCGGGTATTCTCTTTGTTTTCTTAAGTATAGTTTTTTTTGGATCCATGGAATTCCACGAGCTGAGCGAGCCCCGCGTCCGCGGCCTGTAATCGAATACGCTGCCGCTCGTATCGCGTAGTCGAGCGCGTCGCTCACCTTCATTATTGTTCGCGGAAAAATTGCTTGTCAATCCCTCGCCGGGAATTATCGTGGATCCAGCCCCTCTGTCGATTGCGTTACACAGAGGGCCCCGTATTACTTCTTGAAAAATTTTGACTGGGGTTTTCCCCAAACTATATTAAATTACCTTATTTTTTTTATCTCGAGCGTCCAGTTATTTTCGCTTCCTACCCCGCGACCTCGAACCCCTTAATCTGAGCTGCCGTGGAGAATTCCTGTCGTTATTTCTCGGGGAGTTCCACGCCGATTCAAGACCCGTATCGGAATATTCGTGACTCCCGATTCTTTTATTGGAGCGGTGCGACAGATCGCGCCTGGCGCCCACGAGCCGTCGAAGGCCTTTTGAGGAAAATTATTTTTTTTTGAGACTCCCGAGAGACAGCGTCGAAGTGAGACCTTGGATCGGACGATCGACCCTTCTGGGTGTGATCGAGACTTCTCGCGATTAAAACACAAAAAAGAAAGGTCATAGTACATATACACACATTATATATATATATATATATATATATATATATATATATATATACTTGACATTTTCTTAACGTATTTATAGACACAGATTATGGACATATTTTTGTCACCTCCAAAATGTTATTGTAAACACATGATGAAACATAATAAGAAAATTCGAGACATTAAACAGATTTAAACTGTGTACTTTTGTCATCAAAAGATTCATACATCTGTTTCCGATCTTCTTTTTTTATAGTTAGAATCACTTCTCGCGTGATTGAAAACACATCTTCTCTTCGCAAAACAGGATTGGTGATAGTAAAGAGGACATCATAACGACGATGGCAAAAGAGAATTAGATAATGAGATATTTTACAATGGAAACTAAATGTGCAAAATGCTACTTATGTGTAGTTTAAAAAGACCCAAATTTTCAAAGATTTGAAATATTTAAAAATTTGGGCTATTTTAAACTACACATGATTAGTAATCATCCAGCTTACAAAAACGATGGAAGATGAAAACTGGGAGCATTTGTTGTGGTTTAATTTCTTCTACATAACAGAAAATGATGACTCATCTTGACACTCGTTGAGAGCTTTGTTGTCAGGTACGTTGAAATAATTATATATAATATGGTTTTTTATTTCCGTCAAAGTTTTATTATTTACAGAATATGTTTTATCACAGAATCGACACTTTGCGTTATTATTTTTTGTTCCAAAATTAGTTCCTCCACCAATATATATTGAAAAAAGCAATATTAGAAAACGCAAAAGAGCAGAGTGATGGTAAATTTTAGTAGTAAGTTTTATGATTGATAAAATATTATTGTTTTTTCTCTCCGTTATTAACTTGCATGCATTTTTATGTTACAATAAGCACATTAAATTGAAATAGTAACACTTTATCAAAAATATTATAAATATTGTTTCGAAGGGTCTGAATAGCTTAGAGTTAGAGGTAAGAGCAGTCGCCCGGCAAGCGAAAGACTCGGGTTCGATTCCTGATTCAGCGACTTTCGGACCAATATTTTTTCTCGCTTATATTTCATTAGGGGGGTCAGAGGGGATCGTCGGAATTAAAAATCTCGAGTCGAGATTATTTCGAAAAAATCTTGGCAGTATACCAAGTAAAAAATTCGTGCCCCGTGCACAAGTATTTAATTCCAACGAAAAATTAAAATTTCATTGGAATCAACGCACCGAAAAGCGCGTACGGCTCCTATAGCCTTATTCTTAATTCTCAATTTATATTTATTATAGAAGGAGCCTTTATATTCTTAATATTTAGATTACGTCGGCTGAAAAAAGACGTTTACAAATAGTTATTTAAACACCGAATGAGAAAAGTATTGTTTCGAAGGGTCTGAATAGCTTAGAGGTAAGAGCAGTCGCCCGGCAAGCGAAAGACTCGGATTCGATTCCCGATTCAGCGACTTTCGGACCAATATTTTTTCTCGCTTATATTTCATTGGGGGGGGTCAGAGGGGATCGTCGGAATTAAAAATCTCGAGTCGAGATTATTTCGAAAAAATCTTGGCAGTATACCAAGTAAAAAATTCGTGCCCCGTGCACAAGTATTTAATTCCAACGAAAAATTAAAATTTCGTTGGAATCAACGCACCGAAAACCGCGTACGGCTCCTATAGCCTTCTTAATTCTCAATTTAAATTATTATTATAAATTTTAAAACATTATTATTTAAAAATTTAATTAATAAATTGACGCTTTAATCCGCTGATTTCTGTCAAAAAATATTACTAAAGCATTAATTTGCTAATTAAATTTCAAAATAATAATATATTTTAAAAATTAAAGTAGTAATGTTATGATAATACTCTATATTCGATTAATATTTTTTTTTAAATCAGCTGAAAACTGTCAAAAATAATAACCGAGTTTAAAGTAGCTAATTTTTATAAGAAAATATGAATAAATCTTCTCGTCAATAAAATCGTAATAAGTCTCGATGATGTGATTATCTTGATAGTCAAAAGGGTCTTGTAGAAAATTCTATTTTTTTGTTAACACTTTCTGTTCATGATATAAATACTAAATTTTTATTGCATAGTATAATTAATTATTAATTAATTAATATATTTTTTTACATGTTGATTGCAATACATGCATAAAAATATGTGAATTAATTATGCAATGCATAAAAATTCAGCATTTAAATCTAAAACAGAAAGTGCGAACAAAAAAATAGAATTTTCTATAAGAATCTTTTGATAATCGAGATAATCACAACGTTGAGATTAATTATAATTTTATAGACGAAAAGATTTATTAATATTTTTTGATAAAAATTAACTACTTTAAACTCGGTTAAAATTTATGACAGTTATATCAGCTGTTTTTTGTCAAAAAATATTAATCAAAAATAAAGTGTTTTAACGTATTATTTACAATATATTAGTAGTTCAATATTCTTAACATATTATTATGTATTTTAAAATTTAATTAGCAAATTAACGCTTTATTAATATTTTTGTCATACATCAGCTGATTAAAGTGTTAATTTGCTAATTAAATTTTAAAATAAATTTATGTTATAAAAATTAAAATATTAGCATGATTTAAATAAAAAGTTATAATACTTTAAACTCAATTAATATTTTTTGACAGTAATCAACTGATTTCTGTATCATTCTCTTAACAAAAAATTGAGGAATCCCGCTTGTGTCGTTGTAGTCCCTTTCTAAAAAAGGCATATTAAGTCGATTTTGGCAAGTATTGTTGTCTTTTTTCGCGATGTTGATTAGCTGCCTCGATTTGCGTTGTACGTTATATTCATAGCATCGAGAGAGAGAGGTTGTCATCGCGAGGGTTAGCAGTTTGACAGTTAGTCCAAAATAAAATTAAATAAAATAATGATATGTTTTAAATATGTTACAATATTTAAAACTCTGTTTTTCTTATGTTTATATTCTTTATTGTTATGTTTTTGTTTAACAAATATGTTATATATCTATATATATGTAAATATATATATTATATATATTCGAGTCAGTCTAGCAAAAATCAGATCCAGATAAGACAATTTGTATTTGTCATACATTTATTAAAACATAATTAAAAGTTTAAAAGTGTATACATTTAATAAGTACAATAACAGTTACGACTTATATTGGAAATTACTTAACAAATATACTTAAAAGTTAACGAAAATACAACACATATCGTCGCATTTGTGTCCAAATTTTTTAGATATACATAAATATACATGAGATAAAACACATACTGAATTTGTGGTTACATACACTTGTAAGATAGATAATTTTTACAAGCCAATCATAAAACATTTGATCCATACTCATCACAGATCGATATATCTTCAGTAATCATATTAAGAAAATCACTGTTAAATTTTGTGAATATTAATAATTTATCATCTTTAAATCTTTCATATGTTTTCAGTACAAATCAACGCAAATTTCGCAATTGTTTGACATTAATTCGTTATAAAAATATGAGACAAGTAACATGTTTATGGTTGCCAAATATTATTAAGCATTCGAATCAGAATTGTTTAGCAAATATCATATCTAGATATGACAATTCTAAAGTTATATATTTATTCGAATATAATTAATAGTTTAAAAGTGTATGCATTTAATTGTAAATAATATGGCAAGAATTTTTGTATCTGGATGATATTTGTATTTGCATTCTTTTGAGTTATTAAATATTTGTGATATTATTGAATGTTTAATAATATAACTAAAAATATTTTTTTCATTATCTCTAATAATTGAATGCACATTATAAAGAATAATTGTATAATCCTGATTACTACAAATAATCTCTATAGTTTTATAATTATTAATTTACATAGAATAGAATAGAATAATCTTTATTCATGTTTCCCCTTGGGGTTACATAACATACAAAAACCAAAATATACATAAACAACAAATATACTCTTTACATCTTCAAAAAATTCTTAACCTATCGCTTGATCTACACTCCCCTCCTATTCGCACCCTGCCTACACGCACACACACATATCGCCTCTATCTAACCTTTCTTATATCTAAAATCGCCTGGACTTCCGTTTCCGTTTACAAACTCCTTTTAACTTATTATAATTTATTAATTTACATTATTTATATATCTATAAATTGTAATCGAATATTTCAGATGCAAAGTTTCAACTTAGCAGTCATAATGCAAACTTTAAAGTAATAAATGTTAAAATCGCATATATGTACATATTTTTATAATATACAAATCAGAATCGAAAATTGAAATATTTAACATTGCAGATAGAGAAAATAGGCTAATACAGAAGAGAATATGGCCGCCCTCTAGCTGTCAAAGCTGTCAAGTATACTGTCATGACAGCCAAAAGATAGAGTGAGAGAGAGAGAGAGCTATAGAGTGAGAAAGAGAAAGAAAATAGAGTGAGAAAGAAGAGTGTCGAAACAACTATCTCACTCTGTCGTATTCTGCCAATTTCCGGCTTCACTCGCTGCTACAGTAAAAGATACTGTGGTAAAAGTATAGGAATACTTCGTCTATATATATATGTCATTGAGAGTGACATATCTATACCCCTACTCTAATTAAACGAAATTTCAACTAAAGCGACGTTGTCGAACGCACCCCTGTGCATCATGTTCGCCTATATCTGTTAGCAGTCTAGGTTATATAGAAGTCTGTGTTGTGCTCATGTCATGAGTCAGGGTGAAAACCCATGGACTGATATTTTCCGCGTAACGAGTACCGCGTAAGGATGCCGTCACATGGGGCGTAACTTGCGTAAGCGTAACCAGCGGATCGCCAATCACCGAGTTATTCCGATAGAACTCGACGAAGGGCTCCATCGGAATAACTCGGTGATTGGCGATCCGCTGGTTACGCTTACGCAAGTTACGCCCCATGTGACGGCACGCTAACCAATCAGAACATTCAATTCCGCGTAAAGGAAACGTGGAACGGCTCTGATTGATTACCCCCACTATACTTCTTTTCCGTTCTGCTTTTTCTTCTACGTGGGACTGCACCCTCTCATGTGGCGCGAGACTATGATATAGGTTAATATAGGTTATAAAATATGTCAAGTTTGTGTTGTGTTAAATGTGTCATTTGAAAATTAGGTAACTATTTTTTGTATATGCACGAATAACTTAAGAGTATATGTATTAGGCAATATAAAATTATTAAATCTAACTAATTATTAAATCTAATTTAATAAATAAAAATCATTAGTACATATGCTCTTAAATCATTAGTATGTATCAAAAATAACTCGTATATAATATAATAAAATATATATTCACTTTCTTATTTGATCAAGAATGATATACTTATAAAAGAAATAGTTAAAACTGAAGGTATTTTTGCGCGTAGAACAAGAATCTGTAAAGTAAAAGTGTCGCTCTCAATTAGGGAAAAAGTTACGAACAACTTTTCACGCAAAGCGAGGTTAACCCCAAACCTCGCTCGCGTGGAAAGTTGCAAACCCATGTGGAACCTCGCTTCGCGTGGAAAAGTACATGCGTGGATTCAATGGGTTCCGCTCCCCTGCGGGGGGCTCCACTTCCGGAAGATAGAACCTAACCCAAACCTATTTTAATTTTAAATTGGAAATAGGGTTTGGGTTATAGGTTTGGGTTAGGTTAGGTTATATCTTCCGGAAGTGAAGCCCCCCGCAGGGGGGCGGAACCCACTGAATCCACGCATGTACTTTATTTCCACGCGAAGCGAGGTTCCACATGGGTTTGCAACTTTTCACGCAAAGCGAGGTTCCGATTTCCTTACCTCACAACTACCACTTTAACACTTCGTAACTTTTTCCCTAATTGAGAGCGACACTTTTACTTTACAGATTCTTGTTCTACGCACAAAAATACACAATATTGGTAAGTTTGAACAAAATTGGAGAGGACGCGGAGCTCTCCTTCAGTTTTACCAAGAAATAATAGGATACGTCTTGTTATTTCTTTCATAAGTACATATTTATATAATGATATTTGTAACTGTTTTCTTGTCATGCTAGTATTCTATTTCTTTTATAATAATATTTATTAACTACTTTCTACATAGCTATCCTACTATTTTTTATATCTTTATATATTATTTATTAATTCTTATTTGCTTTTTTATTTTATATCAATAATTATGTACATATGAAAGAAATAATGAGATAGCGTAGCAAGAAAATAGTTATTATTAAGAAAAAAATAGTAAAATAGTAGCGTACAAAAAAGTAATTATAAATATCATTATTTAAATTTTACAATGATATACTTAGATAGCCACGCTAATGCACGTCCTTTCAAACGGGAGCCAATTAAGATTCTGGTCGCGTTCTCGTCAAGTCGGTAGGTGTAAATCCAACTAGGCAACCTCCGCGTGGTTTTCAAGCCTTATAACTCAGGAAATTCTGAACGAAATTCAACTCATATATATAGGGTTTTGGAAAGCTCTCGAAATAAGCTACAAGAATATGCAAAGAAAAGTAGTAGGTTCCATTTAAGCAATTGACGGTGACCTTCACGTGACCTTCAAATGACTTTACAAGGTCAAATCTTTTCCACTATCTTATGCCCTTGAAGCCACAACTTTTGTTTGAAAAATTGTTTCGTATCTTTTAGACTTTACGAGATATTTCGATGGCAAAGTTAAAATGGAACACCCTGTATATCTCCTATCGACATCCTATATCCGCTAACAAAAAATTTCAAAATTAACTTTAACATATTGTTAGCAGCGCCAAGTCTTTTAATGAAGCAAATTTTTTTATTTGTATTAATTTTTAATTTTTGCATAAATTTTAATTTTTAATTTTTCTATTTATTTTTAATTTTGTCTTTTTTTGTATTTTGTATAATTTTTTTTTATTATTACAATTCTATATGGGTTTGCAACTTTCAGAGCAAATCAAGTTTTTTAATTATGTACATAATTTCTTACAGCACTTTTTATATTATTACTTTTATAGGATATATGTAAAAAATTAAAATAACTATTTTGGTTAAAATAATACAAGTATTTAATACTTTCTCTTGGCGCAATTTTTTAGATATCATTATTTTTGTAAGATATATCTAGAAAATTAAAACAAATGTTTTATATAATTTTTTGGTTAAAATAATGTTTTGTTAATACGATTCTACGTGGGTTTGCAACTTTAATTTTTAACGGATATATATTACACAGTTTTTATCTGTTTAAATGTCTTGAATTTCTTTATTATTTTTTATATTTGTACACACACATTATACAGGGTGTCCGGTAATAGTCGCATCAACCGTCGTGTGCAGATTCCTGGGATCATTTGGAGACGATTTTTCCTCAGCAAAAATGTCGAGACACCAATAATTTTCGAGTTATAAGCGATTGAAAATAAAGAGTTTTTCGCAAACTAAGCCTTGTGGAAATAAAATAATAATAAATTCACATTCTTCAGTTAATTTTAGGTAGAGTTTACTTTAATAGAATTTTAATTTAAGGCTTAGTTACAAAGATACATGATGGCAAAAATTGAAAACATGCAAAAAATAATGACCTCCCTCGACATTTTCGCTGAGGAAAAATCGTCTCCAAATGATCCCAGGAATCTGCACACGACGGTTGATGCGACTATTACCGGACACCCTGTATACAGGGTGTAACTAAACAAACGTATACGAAGCACACCATCAGGTGCAGGACAACAAACTAAATCGAAAAGTCCTGAGCCATTTTTTTATCAGAGCTTTATTTTTTACGCTATAATTTGTTAAAGTTTGTCAATCAGCGCGTGGCTACAACGGAAGGCAGCGTAGGCGCCGCCTACTGGGTGGGGAGCGCGGGATCGGAGAGTAGCGAAACAAAGTGGGGCGAAGCGAATGTAGCATGTCTCTGCTCTTTTTTGTACGTTTTGCATATATCTTAAAATTTGATTATTCTCGATACTCTCGGCAGTGTGGAATATTTAATTTTTCCATCTCGTTAGCTGTCTCCATATATGTGTTTAGAAATACTTTTTCTTTGAAGAGAGAGAAAGGTCACATGAGTTGTAGTCCGGAGATCGAGCAGGCCACGGACTAGTACTGAATCCTATCCATCCTTGAGGAAAATTTTTATCGAAGTAATGTCGGATGATACTTTTGAATAAGATTCATTGAAATTAATATTAAAAGTGGTTCCGATAATTGAACTTAAATATTAAATTTATTTTAAGCGCAAAGTATGTTTTTATTTTTAACATATTTAACAAAAAAAAACTTTCTTGATGTATGAAAACATTATAATACATATGTATGTAGTAATGACTACTTTTATTAAGATTTTTAGTCTTGATGTGTGAACATGATATAAAAATTAATCCCTGAGAGTAAAATACAGTATTGAAACTGAGATAGCGATCTTCACAATTTCGATAGATTCTATTAAACTATGCAATAAAATAATAATTATAAACATTTTTATAATAATAAAAAAAATAATAATATAAATATAATAATAATAAAATAAGAGTAAAGATATATTATACATATTAAAAATAAATATTTTTATAATAAAAATAATTCTTACGTGCAGAATGGGCAAGTGCGTCATCGTGCATGAATATCGTAGCTCATCTATTTAATGTTACCTCTTCTAAATTATTATCTGCCGGAACTAACAAATCTGGCAGATCATTTTGTAAGAAATCGAGACTACTTTTGAGAGTTCAAGCGTGATAATATAAAAAGTTCGATCTAAGTCCTGTCAATAAGTTTATATCAATAGGAAAAATAATTCAATAGGAACAATACTAGTAATAAAAGTAAACAGTAATATAACGATTACACATTATTTTTCTAGAAAGAAAATGTTTATTGCATTGATTAAATAAAAAAATAATTCAAATCGATAGACAGACGAAAGATAATAAAAAAAGTTACATTAGAGAAATGATTAAAAAGGAAACAATAAAAATAGTTTCAATTTAATTAATTTAAATTACAATTAAATTTTAATTTTATTTCAGTTTAAAATACCTACTTACGATTTGATTTCTCGGCAATCCATAACAAATATTTACGGAATTTGATGTTGAAAAGATCTCTCTCGAGTAAGAAATAGATTTCCAGATGGCTGCAGTAATGATAATGATAAGAGAATGTGGATATTAAACATTCCTAAAATGTTTCTTATAAATGTACATTTATCGACATACAAAATCCGACTTCTATAATTTGGTTTTTACTAGATTTAAATAATATTCAGCGAAAATCACGCGAGGCTGATAATATCGTGGAACTAAATGTTGTACTTTTGTATAATAATACGAATGCTGCTCATTTTCTTTAAGCATTCAGTAAACATTCATATACGATATACCAAACTGACGAGCAATAGATCTTGTATTTAATGTGGGATTATTGCGGAAGACAATTATAATAGCATCTTCCATCACAAGATTCTGTACCTCCATCTCTATTATTCGGTAAAACGCTACCAGTTTCTCGTAGTCGTTGAACAGCATCAACTATTACGTTCAAATTTGGATGATGTCAATTCGGATATAAATTAACATTTTCTACTGCAGAGAGAGAGAGAGAGAGAGAGAGAGAGAGAGAGAGAGAGAGAGAGAGAGAGAGAGAGAGAGCGCGCAGGTGCAGCCTGTTCTCTACTTGTAAAATATAAACGAATCATATCGCAATAATCTTATGTATAATAAACGAGCATGAGATTATTAAATAGTCTTATAAAGGCGTAACAACGAATAGTTGAAATGTTCAAAAAAGAAGATCAGATTTATATTTTTTTCTTTCTTTAATATATTTGTTATTTATAAAGAATCTTCGCTAGTGCTTTGTTTTCATACGTATGTATGTATGTTCATCTTTATGTATTGTATGTATGAAAACA
Source organism: Prenolepis imparis (assembly GCF_030444845.1). Taxonomy (NCBI): domain Eukaryota; kingdom Metazoa; phylum Arthropoda; class Insecta; order Hymenoptera; family Formicidae; genus Prenolepis; species Prenolepis imparis. The sequence goes on from NW_028141697.1 coordinate 12,315, forward strand.
AAGCACAAGCGCGAAGGTTCTTATAAACAAAATCTTCTGATCATTTCAATTATTCATTGTTATGCTTTTATAAGTGAACGATCTTTTATAAGTGACAGACCATTTAATAATCCTCATCATGCCCGTTTATTACGCACAAGATTATTACGAAATGATTCGTTTGTATTTTATAAACGGAGAACAGGCTGCACCTGCCGCAGTGCAATATGCTAATTTATACCCGAATCGACATCATCCAAGTCCAAATGTAATAGCTGGTGCTGTTCGACGACTACGAGAAACTGGCAATGTTTTACCGAATAATAGAAACGGAGGTCGTCCACGTCAAATACGCAATCTTGTGATGGAAGATGCTGTTATGGCTGTCTTTCGCAATGATCCCACATTAAGTACACGATCTGTTGCTCGTCAGTTTGATATATCGCATATGAGTGTTTATAGAGTGCTTAAAGAAAATGAGCAGCACCCGTATCACTATACAAAAGTACAACATTTACTTCCACGAGATTATCCATTTCGTGTGAATTTTGCTGAATATTATTTAAATCAAATGAATTTGAGACCTAATTAGGGAAGTCGGATTTTGTATACTGATGAATGTACATTTATGAGAAACGGAATGTTTAATACCCACAATTATCATTACTGGAGCCATGGAAATCCATTTCTCACTAGGTCAAGTTCTTTTTAATACCGATATTCCGTAAATGTTTGGTGTGGATTGCTGGGAGATCAAATCGTAAGTATTTTAAGATTATAATTTAATTGAAATTTAAATTAATTGAATTAAAACTATTTTTATTCAGTCCTTTTTAATCTTTTTTTTCAATGGAACTTGTTTTTTAATATCTCTCTTAAGGCCGGTTATTTAATAATAGTTTAAAATTAGATCGAAGTTGAAACTATGTGCACATGTGTTCTGCGCAAAGTTTAAACTTCGATCTAACAATAAGTTTAAACTATTATTGAAAAACTGGCCCTTAATGTCTCTCTCGATTTGACATATCTTTTTTATTTATAATCAATACAATAACCATTTTCTTTATAGAATTCTAATTTGTAATCGTTAATTATACTACTGTTTTGTTACTAATATTGTTCCTATTATTAATATAACTTTATTAATTGAGCTTAGATTGGACCTTTTATACTACCAGAACGTTTAAATGCTCAAGAATATCTCAATTTCTTGCGAAATGATCTGCCAGATTTATTAATTCCGGCAGAGAATAATTCGGAAGATGTAGCATTAACTAGACGAGCTATGATATTCATGCATGATGGCGCACCTGCCCATTCTGCACGTAAGAAATTTTTACTATAAAAATGTTTATTGCATACAGTAGAAGAATATATCAAAATTAGTTAAGATTGCTATCTCAGATTCAATATTATAGTCTACCCTTAAAGGTTAATTTTTATATCGTGCTTCATCAACACTAAAAATTTTAATAACAGTATTTATTACATACATGTGTATTGTGTATAATTTGTTTTCATAAAGAAAGTTTTATTAAATATGTTAAAAGTAAAAACATACACTTTGCACTTAGAAGTTACCATTTAAGTCTAATTATCTATTGAATCACTTTTAGTATTAATATCAATGAATCTTATTCAAAGGTATCATCCGCCGTTATCTTAATGAAAATTGTCCACAAGGATGGTTTGGAAAAGGTTCAATAACTTCGTGGCCTGCTCGATCTCCGGACTTCAACCCATGTGATTTTTATCTTTGGGGAGCGATTAAAGAAAAAGTGTTTTTAAATAACAACATCGAAACCGCAGACGAAATGGGAGAATTGGTATTCCACACTGTCCAAAGAATTGAACATCATCATATACAACAGAGCTGTCCACGTTTTGCACTTTTCGGCCAATTTCCGAGGCTCACCGCCTAGCGGCCCCCACTTACGCTCGAGACCTTAGCAACGCGTTACCCGGTTGGCCCGATAACCGTAGTTGCTAAGGTCTCGAGCGTAAGTGGGGGCCGCTAGGCGGTGAGCCTCGGAAATCGGCCGAAAAGTGCAAAACGTGGACAGCTCTGATATACAAAAAGCTACGCAAGACGTACAAAAAGGAGCAGAAATATGTATCGAAGTTCGAGGAACTCATTTCGAACAATTTCTTTAATTTTAGTTAAATAATTATTTTGTTAACACATAAGAATTATTTTTATTATGAAAATATTTATTTTTATTATAAATTTATTTTTTATTATAAATTTATATTTATTATAAATTAAATATTTATTTTTAAATCTTTATTTTTATTTTATTATTATATTTATATTATTATTTGCTTTTCATTTTATTATTATAAATATGTTTAATTTTATTATAATTTATATTATTATTTATTTTTATTTTATTATTATACAAATGTTTATAATTATTATTTTATTGCGTAGTTTAATAGAATCTATCGAAATTGTGAAGATCGCTATCTCAGTTTCAATACTGTATTCTACTCTCAGGGCTTAATTTTTATATCAAGTTCACACATCAAGACTAAAAATCTTAATAAAAGTAGTCATTACTACATACATATGTATTATAATGTTTTCATACATCAAGAAAGTTTTTTTTTGTTAAATATGTTAAAAATAAAAACATACTTTGCGCTTAAAATAAATTTAATATTTAAGTCCAATTATCGGAACCACTTTTAATATTAATTTCAATGAATCTTATTCAAAAGTATCATCCGCTATTACTTCGATAAAAATTTTCCTCAAGGATGGGAAGGATTCAGTACTAGTCCGTGGCCTGCTCGATCTCCGGACTACAACTCATGTGACCTTTCTCTTCAAAGAAAAAGTATTTCTAAACACAAATATGGAGACAGCTAACGAGATGGAAAAATTAAATATTCCACACTGCCGAGAGTATCGAGAATAATCAAATTTTAAGAGCTACGCAAAACGTACAAAAAAGAGCAGAGACATGCTACATTCGCTTCGCCCCACTTTGTCTCGCTACTCTCCGATCCCGCGCTCCCCACCCAGTAGGCGGCGCCTACGCTGCCTTCCATTGTAGCCACGCGCTGATTGGCAAACTTTAACAATTTATAGCGTAAAAAATAAAGCTCAGATAAAAAAATGGCTCGGGACTTTTCGATTTAGTTTGTTGTCCTGCACCTGATGGTGTGCTTCGTATACGTTTGTTTAGTTACACCCTGTATATATAATTTGAACATTTTATTTTCAGATCAATGTGTACTGTGTACTACAACTCTGCTATTGTACGTATCGGTGAGTGAGAAATTGTTTATTTTATAACATTTCTATAGTGGTAATGGGAGTGTATATAATATGTTGAAAATATTAAAATAATAATATGTTTCAAATAATATGTTATATCTTATTCGCGATTAATATTTTTTGACAAAAATCAGCTGATAACTATCAAAAATATTAATCGAATTAAAAATATTATAACATTCCTTTCTAAAAAGGCATGTTTAGTCGATTCTCGTAAGTATTCTTGCATCTTTTCCGCGATGCTGATTGACTGTTTCGATTTGCATTGTGCGTTATATTCAAATTAAATAAAAAAGCGACAACAATAAACTTCGATATATGCGAGTATCGACTTTACATATCTTTTTTTAGAAAAGGATTGTGTTTATGTCAGCATGAATTAATGCTTTGTCTAGATATTCAATTTTTTGATAATAACGTGAAGATTCTGCCTTGGATTCTTCTTCCGCTTGTCGTCTTTGGGTGGGGAAAGCCAGTTTTACAGGGGTGTTATTCGCTATGAATAATTAATAACGATTGAAAATATAATCTTATAATATAATCACGGTTTCATATTTTTTTCTCATCAAAAGTATAGAATGAAATAATTACCTAATAACTGTATCCCTCGATGATTTGCGATTAGGTAGGCTGCATACCCACCCACATCTTCGTCCTCATGTTGGGAACTTTCACGCATAAGTATTATTTCAGCGGCGATGTTTAACAAGACCGCCAAAATGCCCTAATCTATATAAAATTCCGAGTGAAAAATTGAGGCTCAAGCACGTTAATTTCGTAGAAATATTGTAATTATTAAGCGACCTTTTTCCGTCAGCCGCGATAAATACGAAATAGCATTTATGATCAGCACTAAATTCGCGGCTAAAATTACGCATTCAGATATTGAATTTTTGAGAGCTGTCATTTTTTTCCTCACTCACACATAACTTAGAGCATTAATACAACGCACTAATATGATATGTCGTAACGCGCACATTTACGAAACGTGTAAGTTCGAACAATGTCAAACTCAAAATGTTTATTTTCTATTACACAATGCATCGAGTTGACTCTGATTGTTGATGAATTTTAGCAACTAGCTTTTAGCAAGCTATCGGAACAAGTGCTTAAATATACAATAGCATTGTTTTTGCATTATACGATAATACTTTTTCTAAATATTTTGCAACTTGAGAAATAATACATAATTTTTTTGTTTTATCATAGTCACATATTTGACGGCATCTCTTACATCGTTTATCTTTATCAAATATATGATTAGGAATATTTAATATATCTTTTTGTAATTATTTCTCTAGTCTTATAATGGTCAGATTGCTTTTATTATCTTTGTAAATGAATTGCTTTTATCACTTCTTGTTGTATCTTCAAAACATTGTTTTTTACAACATTTCGTAGCTGGACAAAACCACGCTTTATATGCATTTCTTGCTGAGTTGTCTCTGCTACAGCTCTTAACTTTTTGCATAGATTGCGAAACAAGTGATTGATACATTCAATATTTGCACGGTCACCATTTGGTCGCGGTATGGTCTCTATTATCATCGATGGTCTGATATACGCTGCTATTATCATCAATAGCAGTTTTATAAATCATTTCATGCATTTCCAGGCTATTTTTAAAGTCTTTTATAATAGTATCGCTCTTTATGTTGTGGAGCTTGTGTTACAATAGAAATTTTTGTAGCATTTATGGTTTCTTGATTCGATTTAATTTTGTAAACTACATCACATATCGTGTAAAATTTATTGCGGACATTGACGAAGGAATCTTTTTTGTGCAGTAACCAATTCCCAAGGAGAACAGAAATGTCAAAATGATGTCAAATTGATGTATAAATATGGTCAAATTTTAGTTCGTCAAAATGACATCAAATTGTATAAAATTTTGATGTTGTCTTGATGTTCACAATGATATTAATTTTGACATTCCTTTTTGACTGTTCAAAATTATTGCTAGAGACATTAAGATAGTAATTAATAAACATATTTGACTGTTTATGATACATTTATTATTAATATCACAAATAATATTACATGTTACAAATAATATCATTTATAAACGTTATTATTGCACAGTAATAGTAGAATATATTAAAGTAGTTAATATTAAAGTATATAGTAGAGAATATAAATATCACTTTTAAAAACATTGCACAGTAAAAATTATCATTCTTTCATTTACGTTGACCAGAAGTATTCAACCAGCGCTTCATAGACTCCTCAGCTGTTTTCAATGATTCATTTTTAAAATGGCTCATTATGGCACCTAAACAAAAATGGACAAGAAATAAAAAAGTGATCTTTTAATTTTATTGCAATTATATTGAATATTGTGTTAAGTTAAAAACGAAAAATCACGTAAGTCTTTCTAGCAATTCTTTGATTTCTTTGATCACTGAAATAAATTAATTTGCAAGAAAAAGAAAGGAAAAGTTCATGTAATCTCTCGTTTTTCATAATTTAATACATGACAATGATTAATCAGAGGACTTAATATCTTAAAAATAAGAAAAAATTATAGAAAAACTTACAAAACAAAGCTTCTTTGATTCTAGTTCCATAAAAAGAGATTTTCACTCCCTTAGTTCCTTTCCAATTAATTTGTCTTGCAAGCTCATTGTGTAATACGATGGACATGAGACGAATAGCAGCATTCCACTGGTCAGAATCATCAACAATATGTGCATTAAGGTAGTTGATCTGAAATAAACAAATATCTTCAACAAGCTGACTTTTAAAGAAAGAAATAAATGCTAAAAAGAAGAGTTCATATATTGTAGAAAATATATAAATAATAATACCCAAAAAAATCAACTATACTTACAAATTGAGAAAAAGCAATTTTATCTTTTAAAAATTCGTTAAATGTTTGAAATGACTTCTCATCTCGCAATGGAAGGGGGGGGGGCAATTTTCAGGTCTCTCTATCACAGCTTCTCCAGGAAATATTTCATTTAAGATGCGACGTT
>NW_028141698.1:0-18546 GCF_030444845.1 Prenolepis imparis
ACCAGTTAAGGCAAGGTCAAGTAGTGACCCAGCCAGTGAAGGCAAGGTCGTGTGGTGACCCAACCAGTTAAGGCAAGGTCAAGTAGTGACCCAGCCAGTGAAGGCAAGGTCGTGTGGTGACCCAACCAGTTAAGGCAAGATTGCATTGTTATCAGCTCTCTCCGCATGGAGGAGATGCTCAAAGTGTGCACCATTATTTTCTAAGGATAACAGTAATCGACAGCGAAAGTTACGTTGTACATTTTCTAGCATTAAAGGAGTTATAGCTTCACAAGCTCTTCTTATTCTTTCCATCATATTCAATCTTGTCGTTGGAGCTTTACTATACACTGCATCTTTAACGTATCCCCATAAAAAGAAATCAAGGGGGTTCAAATCCGGTGATCTCGGAGGCCACAGAACTGGTCCACCCCGCCCTATCCACCGATTTGGGAACCTTTGATTCAAAAACATCCGTACAATACGAGCATAATGAGCAGGAGCACCATCTTGTTGATACCATAAATTTAGTCTAACTGCAAGGGGAACATTCTCTAGGTATGCTGGCAAATCATTTTCGAGGAATTCTAAATACATTGGACTATTAATTGGACGTTCAAAAAAATGAGGTCCAATGACTTGGCCATTGCAAATGCCTACCCATACATATAAACTCCAACGATGTTGATTAAGCACCTCACGATACCAATGTGGATTTTCTGGTGACCAATAGTGGCAATTATGCCTATTGAGACTACCATTGCTGATGAATGTTGCTTCATCACTGAAACAAACATTACTAAAAAAATCTGGATTCTGATCTAACATCTCAAGAGCCCATCTACAAAATTGTACTCTGAGTACGTAGTCGGCCTCACTTAATTCCTGTACCAGAGTAATATGATACGGATGGTAATTGACTGATCGTAACAATCTATGTGCCGTAGTTTGAGGGATTCCCAGTTCTCGTTCTATTTGACGGGTACTAATATGGGGATTTTGATGAACCATAGCCAAAACTGCGAGCAATCTAGGGTCATTATTATTATGAAGTCTATTCCTTCGCCTTTCGCGATGAAGTGGATTATTACGAGATCTCCTTTCAATGTTTATAATTTGTTGATCAGTAGGATGGCGGCGATTTGGGAATCGCTCCGCATAAATACGGGCAGTAAGTCTGTAATTTCTACCACATTCGCCAAAGGTTATAAGAATATCGACTACTTCTGTAGGCGTATAATTTGCCATTTTACCAGAATTTTTATCAGAGTACAAATGTTAAAAAAATACATAAACACTTGTGACTTTGGCACTAAATGGACAAAATTTTGGAGGGATACTTAGAGGAACTCCATCAGATGGAAAGTCCAAAATGTATCGGTACTTTGGACCATTCAAGTTGCCTAAAGGGCAGGTTACGCTAAAAGCAGTTTCTTGAGAAGTAATTAATGAGTAATAAAAAATAATGAGAAGTTTGTTTTAAGACTAATTTCGAGTATTAACAATGAAAACGTGGTATTTTTATTGTTAATTTATTGCAGAATCGTAAGCATGGGTTCTCAGTAAGAGAAATCGAAGAAATTGAATTTCGTCGATTACAGCGCCATCTATCATGAATCGAGAAAAATGTTTCAGACAAATTGTATGTGTTTTTAGCCAAAGATTTCGAATATGCAATAAAAAATAGGGGTTCCCATTTAAGATTTCAAACTTGCCCCCCCTCACCGCCCAGGGGGAGGGGTGGGGGGGCTCATTTTAACGTCATTGTACGTCCCCCTCGAAATGACAAAATTTTGATTCTAAACATTTTTTCGTAGTGTGCTTATTTTTCGAGTTATTTGGCTGCCTAAGTTAAAATGGGTCACCCTGTATATAGAACATTGTATGGATATCCATGCCAAAATCTAATAAATATCAATTATATATCCAGTAGATATCTATATAAATATCGTCTGAATATTGATGTAGATGTCCAGTGGATATTGGCCTATATATTCTATGCATATTTATGGAACATTAAATGGATATCCACACAGAGATTTAATGAATATCCAGTATACATGCAATGGATATCTACATAAATATCCACTGGATATTGTATGGATGCTTAATGGATATCTTCATAAATATCCACTGCATATTGTATGGATACCTAGTGGATATTTTTGTAGATATTCACTGGATATTGTATAGATACCTAGTGAATATTTATGTAGATATTCATTGGATATTGTATGGATACTTAGTGGATATTTATGTAGATATCCTATAGATATTTATGAGATCTCGAATGGCGGACATTTGGATATCCATAGCATGTCTAATAGCTGTTTCTGTATATCCTGTGGATATCCCTGGTAGACATTGAAGATATCTAGCAGATATCTAATACATATCATTTTTCTGTGTGGGTTCTTTTTTTACGATTATATGATGTTATCGGTATCTCGGTGAATTTCTTGAATTCCATGGGATGTAATCTCTAAAATATAAACTTTAATAAATTTAATACTTTAATAAATTTAACTCGTGCTATGTATATATTTAATTCTTCGATTTGTTCAAGGTTAGGTTTTTAGGTTATTATTTTAGGTTAGCTTTATTATTTTTTCTCGGCTTTTCTAAATCTTATTATTAAACATATATATTTTTTATATTTTATATTTTATAAAAAATTTACCTTTAGGTGTGTACGAAAATTAGATGTCGCATTTATTGCACCTTTTATCATTGTTTTTTTCTTGTGTTTGGAATTGCAAATCTCACATTGAGCTGTAATTTTATTGCCGTCTGTATTTTTTATGATGACGAATAATTCACCATTTAGGATAGCTGGTATATTTTCTTTTTCTTTTTCGCAATCTTTAGATGTTCCAGGTTCAGGTTCCATTTCTTACATTAAATGCTTACGTTTAACTGCCGGCCGAAAGTACACTACTGCACCTTGCTACGCGCTGGCAGCGGGCAGCGTCTCAAAGCTGGCATCACTCACCACTGATACGAGGTAGATGATCGATACATAAATAACGAGGATACAACGACGATAAGGGATAATGGCTCCTGCACACAGGACTTGCCGCGCGGCAAGCTTTTCCGCGTCCTGTGTGCAGGAGCCATAAATATGTAATTAATAAATACATTTAAATACAAGATACATTTAAATTAAGTAATTAATTACAAAATTAAAGATATTTTATCATTCGGTATTTAAATACTGTATTTAAATAAGATACGTATCTAAATACGTATCTCAGATACTTTAAGATACATATCTGCCCAACCCTGACCACTTCTATGCACAAGCCAATATTGATAACATCCCCATTTTGTCAGATCCTGTTTTAAATATTTACTAAAATCGTCTTCGACGGGTTTCATTTGATCGTATATATTCTCGTATTTATATATGAATGTATATATATGCTCTTTTCTATGTTCAAACAACCCTTTTATTTTTACTAATACTTCCTACAATTTAAAAAACATATTTTTTTATTCGGTTATTGAATTATATATAAAATCAAATATATGTGTGAAAAAATACGCATTCTTATTCGCCAAACTATTTAATTTCAGTAAGTGATTAAAATAAACTCTGAATTTTAATAAATGCACTTAAATTTCTAATGTAATAAATTGTTACTTTATACCTCTAATATCTATTACGATTTTGTCGATAAACTTTACAACATGTGACAATACCTGAAGTACGGGGGGAAGATCCATGTCAGGTACTTTTATAATTGCAAAAATGTTCGACAAGTATTCAAAAGCTTTGATCATAGGGTACCATGCTATATAATCTTTCTCTCTTTTCGGTAAATAACTCGCAAGATCCCAGAATATAGAGAAATTCAGTCTTTTCTCCATCGCAAGATGAAACGCGTCATCGATAATTTGCGCTCGATTGAGAACATGTATATTTGTATAATTTTCAGAATTTAAATAACGTACAATTCTTCGCCAATTCTCGGGATCATAGTTGACACGATAATATCCTATTATTTAACAAATAAATTTTATCGACTTTTTCACTTATTCATTCGTATTTTTCATATACATATTATATGTCTTTGAATGAATATAATAAAAAATATTTCGAATTATATATATGTATATTATTTTCTTATATTTTAAGCACGTAAAGCTGTATTAAATAAGTTTAATAATATATGTATACATATGTATATTATATCGAAAAATGAAAATTTTTTATCAAAGGAGAAGAATAATTTTTTAGGTATTTTAAAAATGTGCTAAAGAGCCACCTGAAATAGTGTTTTATCAAAATATATTTTCATTGAAAAATGTCATCTAAGAATTTTCAGCGTGTGCTTTTTCGCCTCTGACGTCACAATCTAACATGGCCGCGGCGAAGACCCAGGGAGCTTTAATAAAAATACTAACTAAAATGTCTACTAATAAGAATACTATTATGTGATGATATTTACCAGTTTGTTGTATATTGACAATAAACCATTGATCTCCATTTTTAATGGGTATTTTCGGCTCGTGATTTGACTCCGTTAAACAATAATCAATAGTTGGCCAACTTATGTTGAAATTAATGTTTGTTTCCGTAGTATAGGTGACGGGTATAAAAAAGGGTTTTGGGGATTGACCGAATTTTTTGTCTATCGATATTTTCATGTGAGATCTATAATAATCCCGTATCACATTTAACACAGGACAAAACTTCTGTTCAGTCCAAATATCCATCATTTGTGTTACGTTTAGTTTGTAGTTCTTAATTTTTGATTTATCTATGGCGGTCTGTATAATATTCCATTTTTTTTTTTTTTTTTTACGTGTGGGAAATGCTTTATGCATACCCGCGCCCCTCGGGAAAGGGAACGCGGGTTATGTGGGACTTCCCTCCACCCCGCACTTGACTGTTGTGCGGGGCTTCATCGAGGTAAAACCCACACGACGACCTTCTCGGGCGTTGCAGGGAGCCCCCGGGGATCTGGCAATTGCACTACTTCCGGGGGCTCCCCGCCCTATCCTGCCCGCGGGAGCCTCCTTAGCTTTGGAGACTCCCGACCCTTCGCCGATTTGGCTCGGCGGTGAGGGGGGGTCCAGCCCTTGTTGTTGTGGCGCAAAGGGGTCGCACCTTCACGCCACGCCCTCCCGGGGGAAATTGTTTTTCCCCAGGGGGCGGGATCGGGTCTCGAGTTTCCCGCTCGAGGCCCGATCCCCATCTCCCTAGCCGGCAGGCTTGCCGTCCAGGGAGGAATGTCTTTCTCCTCTTTAGCGAGAGGAAGTTCTCCCTTCCTCTATCATCCCGTGAGGCCGGAGGGGGGGATTTAACGTCCCCTTCCTCGGCCTCTTCCCCCGGGTCTCGGGGGGTGCGCAGGGTCTTGCCGACGAGCTCGTCTCCTCCTCCTTCTCCTTGGCGGCCCGTCGACGTCTTCCCCGCTGCTCTCCCGTGGAGCTCTCTCACGCTCCCTTTCGGCCTCCTCCTTCTGCTTCATTACGTCGCTGCAGAAGGAGGAGACCGCCCTCCAGGACCCCTCGCTCTCCAACATCTTCTCCACCACTGTTGGGAGCGAGAGGTCTTCACCAATTGCATTCTTCAGAACACCGCGCTCCCCGGCCCACGCTGGGCAGTAGGCCAGGGTGTGTTGCGCGGTGTCCATCCCGTCCTCGCAATGGTGGCACTGCGTCGTTTTCTCTCGTTGTATCTTGCACAAGTATTCTCCGAAACAACCATGTCCGAAGAACACCTGTGCAAGGTGGAAGGTCACCTCGCCGTGCGTCCTTGTCGTTCACTCTTCTAATCTTGGACGCACGGCTCCGACGACTCTGTTGCCGGAGTTGGTGTCGGGGATATCGGCTAGATATCCCTTCCACCTTTCCAGCAGACGTCGCCGGGCTTGGAATTTCATAACTGCCTTTGCTCTGGCGGTTAGCTTAACGTTCCGCCTCTGGAACTCGCGGGTCTGCATGTACGTTTCTTGGTACATGCTCGCCACGAGCTCCATCGGCGGAAGCCCCGCCAGAGTTGTCGCCGCCGCATGGGACATCGTCCTATAGCCGCGCACCACCCGAATCGCAACGCGGCGCTGGATGTGCCGCAGCACGTCCCGTATTTTCGGGGTGGCGATCGCGGCTTCTGCCGATACCGGCGCCCCGTACAGGGCGACGGCATTGACGATGCCCGCATACATGCGGCGAACCCTCCCTTCTGGTCCCCCTAAATTTGGAAGTAGGCGGCTCAGCCCAGCCGCCACTTTTTCAACTTTGGGGACCAGACTTTCAACGTGTGTTATGAAATTCCATCTCCCGTCCAGTATCAGGCCCAGGTACTTTATCTGGTTCCCGATCTGGACGGGGGTGCCTTCCACCGCAACATGGGCCCTCGGCGGCACACCGTGTGTGCCGTCGTGCATGAATAGCGCCTCGGTCTTTTGAGGCGCTACTCTGAGGCCCATGCTGCGTATACTTCTAGCGACGCAGGCCACCGCGAGTTCGGCCCTATTTCTCGCCTCCCCCCAGTGTTCTCCCCCGGCCAGCACTAACGTGTCGTCTGCATAGCAGACGACGTTGCAGCCGGGGGGGAGGGCAGTGCGGAGAACTTCGTCAAATGCGAGGTCCCACAGCAAGGGGCCTAAAACCGACCCCTGCGGGACCCCGCATGTGACCCCCCTCCAATTTTCACCTTCTCGGTTTATATATCCGATCTGCCTATCCCGGAAGTACGACCTAACGATCTTCACCAGGTACGGTGGAACGCGATGCGATCTCATCGCCCGTTCCACCTGGCACCAGGGCAGGGTGTTAAACGCATTAACAATGTCCAATGAAACTGCCACTGCCATCCCACCCTGGTCCATCTCGGATTCCGCGAGGGATCTTACTCTTCTGATCGCATCGATCGTCGATCTTCCCTCGCGGAACCCGTACTGTTCCTGGTGAAGATCCGGTCCTTCCCGGGATAAATGCTGGACGAGGCGGTTCGCCACCACTCTTTCCAACAACTTCCCCGCCTCGTCCAAGAGGCAGATCGGTCTATATGCGGGAGGGGCCCCCGCAACTCCGCCCCCCTTCGGGATAAGGACAAGGTTTGCCCTTTCCCACACTGGGGGGAAGTAACCTTCTCTCAGGCAATCACTAAATAATTGCCTCGTAAACGCGGACAGATGGTCCAAGGCCATGACCCATATTCATCCGGGGATGCCGTCCGGTCCTGGGGCTTTATTTCCCTTGGACCGGAGCCTCTTAATTATCCCGGACATTTCTTCCCCCGAGACCTCCAGGTGCTCGCCCTACATGACTGGGTCCCCAGGTAAGTCGGGGGTTCCAGCCACAGTGGGGAAGAGCTTGTTGAGCGTATCTTCTAGCTCCTGGGGCTCGAGGGCTTCCGTCACGGAGGGCGCCCATCTTCTCAACTTATTGAGGACTGTTTTATATGGGCGCCCTCATGGGTCATTGTTGAGCGTGAGCAGGCTTTCGTCCCACGCTCTGGCCTTGGACCTCCTGATGGCTGCAGAGAGTTCGTTACGCTCGAACCTGTATTCGGCGTACATCTCTTCGGTCACCTCCTCCCGGCCGAGTCGCCTCGCGCGCGTAAATGTGCGTCTGGCCCTGGTGGTGACCCTTCGCTGCTCTGCGATTTCGTCACTCCACCAGTAGGCCACGCGACTCGGCCTGAAACTGGCTCTGGGCATCGCGGCGTCGCACGCTCTTGTTATGACGCTCATGAGCCAGTCGACCCGGCTCGGTATGTCCTCCTCTGGCATGACTGTACCTGGCCAGGTCGCGGAGGCGACCGCAGCCATCAGTCTGTCCGCGTCTAACTTTCGTAGGGCCCATCTCCTCGGCGGAGCGTCTCTATCTTCTCCCCCGCGGGGGCGGCCGAGCACCCTATGGCGGGTGATGTTCACCCTCATCCCTATGTAAAGGTGGTCTGATAAAGTTTCTTTATCCATCACCCGTCATTCACTTATCCTATCCGCCGCAGGGGAGTTTGCCCACGTGAAGTCTATTATTGACTCTCCCTGCGGCCGGATCAGGGTACTCTTCGTGCCCACATTCATCAGGTGAAGGCCGAGTGCCGCCGCCCACATTTCCAGGACTCTGCCCTTCCTGTCCGTGCGCCGGGAACCCCACGCCGTAGCTTTGGCGTTGAAGTCCCCGGCCATGATTACCGGACGGTGCAGCTGTGATCTTATAAACACAGCCACACCGTCCACCGCCTGCTCATATTGGGCAGAGTCCAATCTTGGGGAGAAGTAACACCCCACCACCGTGATGGGCCCCCACTCAACTGCGACAAATCCCCTCCCTGCTCCCAGATTTCTACAGGGGGGGGGGGGGGAATTTGTCTCCCTCCTCCATGTGATTGCCGCGGAGCCCTCGTCGTTCGTTGCCCAACATGGGTGGTTATCTGGCACCCGATAGGGCTCCGCGACTATCCCCAAACCACACCCGCCTTCCGCAAGGGACTGCATAAACAGGTCCTGTGCGCGGCGGGCATGGTTTACGTTTGCTTGCAGGAGTCCAACGGCCATCTTATTTCTGGTCGTTGGTCTTCTCCTCGACCTCCATCCTCTCCGGTTGCATAATATTCCATAAATCATCGGGAGTTGTCGAATTTAAGTAAGTCAACATGTAAAATTTAACATTGTAGAAATAAAAACTATGTACAATATAATTGATTCACACTCAGAAAATTTAAAATCATAATTATTTATTTTAATTATGAATTGATCTTGTCTGTTTTTATTAACTGCATTGTCGACAGATTTAACTTTTTATTAGCGTTCACTAATTTTTTATTTTTTAAATTTTTATTACATAGGTAAGATTGAATATTCATTGGATATACTTTTATGAACTTAACGTATATTTTTTTATGTTGTCTAGAAAAGATTTTTACTTTTCTTTCGTATATACTTTTCTGTTTGTATACATTTTTTTGTGGTACATAATTATTATATTACAATATATTTCTTACTTACTTCATGTTTAGATATGTGTTGAAAGTCATCCAAAATATATTATTGGGAATTACACTTTCTAACATGGGCTATACATTGGGTCCTATTATAGTAATAAATAATTAAAATAAGAAACAAATAAATGTAAAATTAAAATTTTTTTATTTTTTTAGATATTTATGATTAGCCATTTCACTATTGTTGAATTGTATTATTTATAACTTTTTTTATAATAATATATAATATACATTTTATAGTAATCAAATTATAATTCAGATATGCATACACACCTATAATATGATGACGAATAGTAGACTCAATTTTAAATGTTAAACCACTTGCAAATTCTTCATAAATATCGGGAGTTAAATGAATGTCTAGATGACAAGATTCATGTCGATCTTGGATTATGAACAAGTCTATTATCCGAGAGTTTGGAAAGGCCTAAAAACAGAAAAAGAAGCTTGCATTAACAATACGCATTGATATATATATGGAATTACTTGTTATTTCTAAAGAAAGCTTTTATATTTTATATAATATAATATTACATAATTTTATAGCATTTGACAATAAAGTATTTGACATATAAAAAATATTATTAAACTTATATATAAAAAATAAACTTGCAAGTTTTTTCTAAATTATAATACAAAATTTAAACATAGATAGTTGCTATATAAATAATCTAGAATGTCTCTTTTTAAATTATTAAAATATTGTAAATTGTAAGAAAGTGAAAAAAAGAATATTTAATATTTTTCGGCATTTCTTCTATTCTTAACGAATAAAGGGAAGACAATTTCAAATCTTTTCATGTCGTCACAATATCGAGAAAAAATGTCTTATAATTAGCATTAGAAAATTTATAATAATAATTTATAATTAATTTATAATAATAATAATATAACCTTATCAACGATATGCGTTTCGACGAACTTAATGAAGCCCTCATTTAATCATCGGTGAGAACAACAACAAGGATTGGAGAGATTACCAAACCACTGATATATTATATCATGAGTTATTAAGCGTATTGTTATAGTTTTAAACGCAGCAGGATGTAATTCTTCATCGTAGATAATATATCTTTCACTGAAAAACAAAAGAAAATTAATTTTTTGTCACAATGTATTTTTATGCATTATGTTAATTATATCTAATTATTTTATATAACTTTATGTGCACTTTCTCTTTCTCAAAAATATAATAAGCGGATATTTTATTTTCCAATATTCTTTATAATTTTTCTTTGATAGGATAAAATAAAGCTCTTAACAATTCTTTGATTAATACAAAAAAAAACATAGATATCAAACTCATACAATAAGTTCAATAATAAAGATATAAATATATGTCCTTAATGACATTAAAACTTAAAGTTGTATATAGTAAGTCAATTAATTTGAAATTGATTTTTTGAATTTTTGATTTGATATAATAACGAAAAAGTTTATGAATAAATAAATGTTTATGAATAAATAATGTGACTATTACGTGATAAATATGAATGTAAGTTATTCTATAATTTTATTATACGTGTGTTACTGTCAATTATTAAAATCACTTATGGAAATTACTTTAAGCATTAATGTATATTTCTAAACTATAAAATTCTTTCTAAATATTAAAATAATCGGAAAATGCTGTTATATAAATCTCTCTTTAATCAAGCTTCTATTTAATTCTAACAATAATCGTATAAAAATGCGAGTTCGAATTTTTTAATCGTAAAAGCTGAAAATAAAATATATTTTAATGAGTTATAATTATGATTGTTTCTTAAATGTATGTATTACTTGTACAATAGCAGTCCCCAAGTCTGCCTGATTTTGTCTCCAAAATTCGGAATAACGACATAATCTACTTTAGGGCCTCTCTTTAAAATCTTCCAATTGTCTTCTAAATACATGGTTACATTTCCGACAACATGTTGCGTAAATTTAATGTGAGGTATCAAGTGCGATCTACACCACATCTTTATCATTCTTTTCGCAGCATTAAGGTCGTATCTGAAGGGATCTGAAGATATCATATTAGACGTCATCAGAATTAACGTTACATCGTTTGCATACATCGGAAGGGTCGTGAGGAAATGCGTAAGCATCATGTTATTAGTCAGAAATTGATGCTTCTTTCTCGGCATATTTGATAAAAGTTTGTATCTATTATCATGTTCTACTGAGATGTTAAAGGTGGCAGTTAATTTTGGCTCGCCCAAACATGGAAACAGTTGTAGGGTTCTTCTGGGCTGGAACAATGTTGCGACGAACCTAATACATTTTAATGACAAATTTTTAGCAATTGTTGGTACAGAAATATTAAGGCTCCTGATTTCTCGCCGACCATGTTGAAATTGTGACGTCAGAGGCGAGAAAACACACACTAAAAATTCTTAGATGTCATTTCAAAATAAAAAGATATTTCGATGAAACCGCACTTTGGATGGCTGTAACACACTCTTAAGATACGTCGAAAACTAATCTTTTCCCTTTATAATCAATCAATAGCTGTAAAATGATTGTAACATAAGGCCCAGTTCGTCTGGCTTTTGCGCATGCGCAGTCATTCCGCATGACAAAATCTGATATCACAATTATTTTACGGTTGTTTATCGACTGTCAAGGAAAGAGAATAATTTTCGAGGTATTTTAAGAGTGTGCTAAGGCCGTCTGAAGTAGTGTTTCATCGAAATATCTTTTCATTTAAAAATGGCATCTAATGTAAGAATTTTCAGCGTGTGCTTTCTCGTCTCTGACGTCACAATCTAACATGGCCGCGGCGAGGACCCAAAAGCCTTAAAGATCGCAGAATGCCATTTATAAACGAGTTTGAGAAGTATAATGTTTCATAGCATTTGTTTTGTTATCCTATTATTAAGAGATAGTATGCTAAATTGTATCCCCTAAGATAAATATTAAAATTATCAAAGAATTGACAAAATTTTTATATTAATTTAAATTAATAGTTCTTTGTCAAAAATATACGCTAAACATTAACACAAATTTATCATTGTTTTATATTGTAAATTGGAAATTTAAAAAAGGTAGTATTTGGTACTATTTACAACACCGGTTTGCTAAATTGTACCCATAAATTTATAAATCGTAACTCTAACAATAAAATTAAAAAATTGTGACAAAAATAAAGTTTTTTTTCTAAAATATAAATAAGCATTATCTCAATTATAAATATAAAATTTAATATTTTTTTCAAATTCCCATTTAAATAAGGAAGGAATTAAAAAAAAAAAATAATAATAATGCCTAAGTAAATAAATAAGTTTACTGAATCGTACTATATCATCTATTATATGTGTATGTGTATGTACATATTTTTTTTTATTTATATATACCTTTATATATATATAATAGCTTTTATTTTTTTTAATATAACTTATTATACACTTACTCTTTCTTATCCTCTTTCTCGTTTATGTACCAAGTTTGCAAAGGCTCGTCCATGTCATGTATAGAGTTTGAAAAATCGACATATAGAGTATAAGATCCGCATTCCAAGTTATTTTCAGGCAACGATTGTTCGGCAAAATCAAGAACGACAGTATCCTTATTATGGTTATATGAAAGCTTTGGTACATAGATTATACCACTGTCGGAGGACTCCAAATTTACTTTTGTTACATTCATATATTTTGATATAAGTAAAGTTATGTTGCGTGTTGCACAATTAATAAAAACAGTAATACTAGATTTTCCATAGGACACGTATCAGTGACATCTTCAAGTTATATCGAAGCGGTATCACACAGTTCAACGAACGATATTTAAACTCTCTACGCCATATTTCCCTCGCATTTACATCGATAGAAAAAGCCATTGTCATTACAAGGATATATAATAAAGTATTCAATGATAATTTTAGGAACATCGTGCCAAGTCTCATTTTTTAGATATCTGCAAAAACGTTTCCTTGCTAAGAGTAAGTAAAACAGAAAACGAAAGCAAAGAACAAGTTAATGCAAGAAAAAGAAATGCAAAATTGTCGATTCCAGTGAGAAAAGGAAAATATATTAAAGAGAAAGATTATTAAAGAAAATTTAAAAAATTTAAAAAAAGGTACACAACCTATTTAAATAGTTATTCATTGTTGTTTTACAAATCTGGAGGTGATTAAAGACCCAAAACAAGAAAAAAATTAGTGTAAACATAGGAATTGCATTGATTTTCGGATAATGTCATTTTTATGTTAAAATTTCAAATTTCTTTACTTTCGAGTTTTTTTGTCAAAATTGAAAGAAGGGACTTCTTTCTCTAGTTTTTATAAGTTTTGTAACATAATTATACAAAATATAGTCAATAATAAAAGTTGCAGACAGCTTTAACACTATCTAGAACGTGAAGGTACATCTCTTAATTTGTTTGTGTATGTGTTTATTTTATTTATTACATTTATATATTAAATTAATGAATTTCCAGGACTATGTTCATACCAATTTTTTTGTCCTTGTTTTTGGGTCCCTAATCATCTCACGAGCGATTGACCTTTTGGATAATTTTGTATAAAACAAGTTTGATTGAGAGATACATACATCATAAAGCTTTTATAAATATTAAATTCAGAAATATATGCTATATATTTAAGCATAAAATATGTATAAAATAATTTCTTCTAATAATAATTGAATTTCTTCTATAAAATAATTGAACTTTGTACGTTGGAATTCATAATGCTTGTAATATGTTATTATTATCACGTTTATATGTCACTTGTCAAATCATATTCGTATACTGTGATAATAAAAATATTGATATTAAGCTTATTTCAATTTTTGTCTATATATGTTTCACCGGCTAATCAAACTAAACAAAATAATGCATAGAAACTTTTCATTTTTACTTATTATTGTATAAACATTTCTTTAAGACACTAATATCCATTTATATCTTTTTATATTTATTACATATTTAATATAACATATGAGAAAATATTGATTCTAGATATCTATTCGGGAAAAAATATGTATCAAACAAGACTTAATGTCTTTAATTTTTAATTTATTACGTATTAAAATGATTAAAAAATAAAAAAATACTGTTACAATTTACATCTATAAATGTTTTCATGTTATTTGCAATATGCAAAAAAATAAAGATAATAATTGAAATAAAAGAAACATTTAAAAGTTTACTTAAACATTAAATAAAATATTTTTTAGAAAACAAAAACTATAATAAGATAGCGAATTCTTTACGTATTTTTATATAATTATATTCAAAAGATATATCTAAATGTTTTGTATTTGACTTACCTTGATCTATCTTTGTAAAATCACGAGTCGAATCACTTTAGTCAAAAATGTATCGCTTAATTCTGATGTTATCTCTTCAAAGGACCATCAAAATCTGACGACGTTTGCAGTATGATAACATGTGAAATACATAATCTCACGTAAATAGCTTCTCAAGGTTATACATAACAAACTTCTTATTCGATCATTACTAAATCGATAAAAGTTGATACATCGTTAAAAAGTTCTCGAGAAATATTTTGTCTATTACAATTTATAATAATTTTCAAAAAATTTAATCAGGAAATTATATGTTATTTGCAAACAGAAATATATATTTTTTATATTTGTTTGATTTTTAAAAGGAATTATTTTTTTCCTTGTCACAATTTATTAGATGATGTATAAAATAAGTACATTTGATATTTTTTCAATTTTTTACTGGGTTGTTATTCTAATTTAATGTAAGAGGAATTAAAAATTCTGTTCTAATGATAAGTACGAGATCAATAATGCAAAATTCAACTTTTTATAAAGTAAAGAAAAATTGATATAGCTTTTATGTGAGAAACACAATTTAATTTCTTCTTTTTATGCAGTAAGGATAAAATTCTTTTTTTCTTTTAAATTATAGTGTTATGCTCAGAATACAAATGTTATTAAAATTTTTATTTTACATAAATGTTAAAAAAAAAACAAATAATATATAATTTTATAAATATGTTAATAATAAAATACTATAAATAATAAAATTATTATAAAAATTAATATGAATTAATAATGGTAATTTTAATATTTTAATATTATTATGTTAAATGTACTAAGTAAATATTAATAATAAGATATCGAAATATTAATGTTTATATTATATATATAGAATTTAATATCTTGTATTTATTTAAGATATCTTTGTATTAATATTTAATAGAGCGTTATATATATTCAATATGCATAATATTATATACACATACATACATATATACATACATATTTATATATATATATATATATTTGTATAATAAACATCTATATATATAAGTACCGTCCGTCTGTCTGTCTGACCGCGAACTACTTCCACATTTATGGACCGATTTTCTCGAAATTGGTACCAAAGTGTTGCAAATTTTTCGGGGATTTCTACTAATGTGGTTTTTTTTAGTTTCTACCCACCCACGCACACCCACCCACGCATTCACGCATTTATTGATCGATTTTCACGAAATTGGTACCAAAATTTCGCAAATTTTTCGTAGATGACGACGATGTGTTTTTTTTAGTTTTATACCCCCACCCATGGACCCACCCACGCACCCACCCACGTATATTCACATATTCATTGACAGATTTTTACGAAATTGGTACCACAATTTTGCAAATTTTTCGAGGATCGTTAATTTGTGGTTTTTTAAAGGTTTTTTTAAGTTTACACCCACCCACGCACACCCACCCACGCATTCACGCATTTATTGACCGATTTTCACGGAATTGGTACCAAAATTTCGCAAATTTTTCGGGGATGGCTACTATGTTGTTTTTTTTAACTTTTGCCCACCCACTCACCCACCCACGCACCCATCCATGTATTCACATATTCATTGACAGATTTTTATATAATCTATATATAAAGTACCTTTGTGGTTTTTTTTAAGTTTTATATCCCTACTCATCCACCCACGCAGCAATTCATCAATTCATATATTTCATGACCGATTTTCTCGAAATTGGTGTATTCACATGTTCATTGACAGATTTTTATATAATCTATATATATACATATAAGTACCTTTGTGGTTTTTTTTAAGTTTTATATCCCCACTCATTCACCCACGCAGCAATCCATCAATTCATATATTTGTTGACCGATTTTATCAAAATTGATATTAAATTTTTTTAAAATTTTTGGGGCTGACTACTGTTTTTTTTAAATTTTTATACTACGATCAACCCACTCACGCATCTACCCACGCATTCAAAAATATATTTACTGATTTTATAGAAATTGTTAAGAAAATTTTCCAAATTTTTCGAGGATGGCTATTATGTGGTTTTTTTAAGTTTTGCTCACCAACCCACCCACCCATGCACCCATCCATCAACTCATATATTTGTTGACCGATTTTATAGAAATTGGTACCAAAATTTTTAAATTTTTTCGGGAATGGCGACAATGATGGTTTTTTAAAGTTTATAACCCCAAATCACGCACGCGCGCGCGCATTTATGGACTGATTTTCACCAAATTGGTATCAAAATGTTTAAAATTATTATGTTTGCGATGATCGATGAAAAATTTGGATTTTTATAAAATTTTAATTTTAAAAAAATATGTATATTTTTTTGAAGATTTCTACACCATTTTGTTTAGAATGTTCCAAAACATTAAAATATAAAATTTTGTTAAATTCATGAAATATGTATATTTTTTTGAAGATTTATACAACATTGTGTTTAGAATGTTCCAAAACATTGAGATATAAAATATTATTAAATACATGTATGTATTCATCCACATTTATCCATTTTATATCTA
Source organism: Prenolepis imparis (assembly GCF_030444845.1). NCBI lineage: Eukaryota > Metazoa > Arthropoda > Insecta > Hymenoptera > Formicidae > Prenolepis > Prenolepis imparis. Next base: position 16,700 of record NW_028141698.1, read on the forward strand.
CACACACACACAAACATAGATATATAGATATAGATACACATAGCGTTAAAAAATTAAATCTTATGTAATAATCTATATATAGTTTATATTTTTTGACGTGAGTAATTTAATGACTATTTGCTGGTTTCACATGTTAAATGTCATTTATTTAATGAAATAAATAGACTGATTAAAAAATAAAATAAGTATTATCATGGATAATTTATTAAATAAATCAAATAAATGTGAGAATATAATGAATGAAAATAATAGCATTAGCCAAGGCGACGAATATGAAAATGGTAAATATTAAAAAATAATTAATTAGTTAATTTATAAAAAATAATTTTATTTAATGTAATTGTACACACATACTTTATTGTTTAAAAAATTGCAGTACTTCAAGATGAGCTTGATATTTATTAATAAATAAATCCAATGAAAGTGAAAATGCAATAATAAATGAAAATAATGGAGATGAAATGAAAAGTATTACAATCGAAGAAACAACTGGACAAAGCGAAATGGATAAAGAAATTATGGAATTTAAAAATGGTAAATAGTAAAAAATAATAAATTTTTGACAAAAAAATTATTTATTTAAATTTTAATAAATTTTTAATAATTATTTTATCATTACTAATCTAACTAATTTAGATCTGTGTGAATAATTTACTAAATTTATTAATTTAAATTTTAATAAATTTATAATAATTATAACATTTACTAATCTAACTATTTTACATCTGTGTGAATAATTTACTAGCTATTGTATATCGCTAATCTAGCTATTGTATATCTATATGAATATTTTTTAAACATTGTTTTTAAATTAATATCTACATATAAAATTAATAAAAATACAATAAAATATAAAATAAATAATTTAAAAACAATTATAAATTTATATTCTTATTTCTATTAATTTTAATATCATTATTTTAATCTTTTAATCTATTATTAGTAATATCTATAGATAATTTCTATTATTTTTAATATCACTATATAATTTTTAAAATTATTATTAATAATCATATAAACTAATTTAATTTATAATTAAAAAATTTCAGTATTAGAAGATGGACTAGATCATTTATTAATTAATGCAATAATTGAATTTGAAAAACAAATGGAGTATAAGCAGAAAGAATGTAAAAAGGAGAATAAAAAAGAAAATAATAAGCGTAAAGATGACAACGATGATAATAAGAAGAAAAAACATAAAAAATTAATGTGATTAAAAAAAATTTTTTAGAAGATTATTTATCTATATATATATGTATATCTCTATATGTGTATTTACTCTCTATATGTGTATTTAATTTATATGTATAAATATATTTATCAAAAAGATATTAACAATTTTAAATTTGAAAAAAATATTTCATAAATAAATTATAAACGCACGTACGTGTACAATAAAAAATATCAAATATATAGATATAAAGAGAGAGAATGAGGTTAAGAAAAGTACTCTGCGTTGATACCACTGCTTTGTGCGCGTGTGTGTGCGCATGTGCGTGCGTGTTGTGTGTGCGTGTGTGTGCGTGTGTGTGTTAGAGAGAGAGAGAGAGAGAGAGAGAGAGAGAGAGAGAGAGAGAGAGAGAGAGAGAGAGAGAGAGAGAGAGAGAGAGAGAGAGAGAGAGAGAGAGAGAGAGAGAGAGAGAGAGAGAAGAGAGAGAGAGAAGAGAGAGAGAGAGAGAGAGAGAGGGAGAGGGAGAGAGGGGGAGAGAGAGAGGGGGAGAGAGAGGGAGAGAGAGAGAGGGGAGAGAGAGAGAGAGAGGGAGAGAGAGAGAGATGGAGAGAGAGAGAGAGAGAGGGAGAGAGAGAGAGGGAGAGAAGTACTCTGCGTTGATACCAACTGCTTT
>NW_028141699.1:0-18512 GCF_030444845.1 Prenolepis imparis
TTAAGTAATGATTTTTACTATATGTAATTAAATAATATAAAAGATGATCAAGAATATCACGTATTTATCAATAATTATACACACTTACATGCAATAAATTATTACATGCAATGGCACAAATAAAAAAATTTTAATTTAATCTTTGAGTTTTTACTAATATTTGATATTATTCATTTAGGATTGAAAGCATTTTCATAATGGAAAAAATAAATGTCGCGTGCAGTTTCTGTGGAATTGTTGGATCATATAAGACTATATTGAATCATATTAATTATGATCATCCCGATCCAGAAACTAACAATTGTGAATCCCAGGCTGGATGTAGCAATGTTCAGGAATCGCAAGAAAATTCAGAAGTAGACGAGACTGATAATAGCAAAAGTAATATATTTGTTTTTTGTGGAAATTATGAACAAATAATATTTTTTACTGTGCTGCTTATGGCCAATTTCTTCACCTCTAGATAACTTTATCTAACAGATAACTTGGTGATTATTGGTAAATAAATTATAATAGACATTTATCAATGCAATGAAGGTCTAATAATACAAATATTTTAAGATTTGGCAGAATGGAGTGAAGGTGAAACGAAATTTCTCCTAGATAAATATGGTCAATACATGGTTATGATTGGTCCGATGAAACAATTTAAAACAAAGAAAACTATGTGGGAGAAAATAGCAATGGACTTAAAAAATATTTTTGGTGTGTCCAAAACATCCCTGCAATGTGAAAATCGGTATAAAACCATCATGAAACGAAAGAAGAAGGCAATCGATAACAACAAAAGTACAGGGCGGAGTAAAATGACTGTTCCTTATGAAAATGAATTATCAGGAATTGTAGGATTAGATGATAGCATAGAACCTGAGGTATAATTTTAATTTTAAATCATGTAATCAATCTTATAAATTTTTAATTATATTTTGTAATTTTAACATTATTTGTGTATAAATATAGGTTTTAATGGACGCCAAACATCTAGTTGTAAAGAAGAAACGAATATTATCTAATCTTGGAAATGAAACCAAAGAAAACGTTTCTGATAAAGAGACAAATGCTAAGAAAAAGAAGATTTCTAATAAGAATCGAAGTGTCGAAGACACTTTGAAGGAAATACATGAAAAGAAAGAAGAAGGTAGAGAACGAAGACATCGAGAAAAACTTGAGTTGTTTAAACAATTTTGTGAGAAATATTACGAAAAGAAAAGTGAATAATATAACATTCCAAACACTTTCAACGAATAAGTTATATACATTTATATATATGTAAACCCCTTCAGGGTTAGCCGAGTAAACGGCATTACTTCCAAATATTGTACCAAAGTATTTGCATTATTTCCAAATATTCTACCAAACTTAATATTGTGTCATGTTTTGTGTTCATTATTATTATTTTTTATTTTATTTTAATTTAAAGACTGTTACACAAATTAAGGCATTAATAATAGAATAAGAATTTTATTTTATTTTTGTAATTATATTTTATTTTTGTTATTTAGAATTAGAATGTAAGTGCAATGGAAAAAATAGATATAATGAGATGCAAGAACTATAAACATTAAAACATTTAACAAGTAATAGATATTGTTTCATTTTTTATTCATGTTTTTTTAATAAAATGTACATATGATCCAAAAACCTTTAAATTTAAAACTATCATCTATTTACTATTAACTATTATCAAATGATTCGCATATTTCATTTCTCTTCTGCTCTCCTCTTCTTTTTGCTTCTATTTCTCCCAAAACTTGGGGATCATCGATATTAAATATTTCATCATTATTGGGCTCGTTTATTAATTCTATGTCGAATGAATCCTTCAAATCAATACACAAATTATGCAATACGCAACATGCCATTATAAATTTTGACATTTTTTTGACATCGTGAAATTGTAATTCTATTAACTGATGAAATCGCGACTTTAACAAGCCAAATGCATTTTCGATAAGCACTCTAGTTCCACAAAGCTTTTTGTTATATATTCTTTGTGATCGAATAAGATTTCCATAATCTTTATAAGGTGTTAAAAGATATTCCCTTATTGGGTAAGCACTATCGCCTAACAAGTGATACTTTCCATTTTGACATATACCACTAATATTTTTGCTTATGAAGGATAATGTGAATGTCCTGCTATCGTGAAGTTTGCCAGCCACTCCAGTGAAGGCGTCAATAAATCTCTTCTCATCATCACAAATTCCTTGTAATACAAGACTCGTTTTGTCATGTCGATTAGCGTAAGTAGATCTTATTTTATACTTAGGAGTTCGAATGTTTATATACGATCCATCAATACATCCTAATACATTTGGAAAACCTGATATCTGAAAAGAAATAATTATTTATTATTTTAATTTATAACAATTCAATAATAATTAAAAGTAATTTTCTTTTATTTAAGATGTAACCTTTGAAAAACGATAAACCAGCTCATCTTTTTCTTCGTCATTATTAGGAAACTTTATAACATCTTTCGCTATGCTTAAAAGATAATTCATAACCCTTGATAAAATCATTTCGCAGGTTGAAATAACTGTATCGAATCGATCTGCTACGTCTCGCATCGATGATTTGTTTCCTGCAAACCTATAAAATATATTATATCAATTTTTATACAATTATAATTATTAAAAGGAACTGTTTTCTGCTGTACTAACCACAAAAAAGATAAAATATGCTTTTCAGCAGAAACTGCTGATCTACCACCATGCATTTCATTTTTTGGAAAGAAATCTGATTGCTGAAAACCATCTATTAATTGCTCACATGTTTCTGGACACATTCTGAAGTGCCTACAGAACTATGACAAATATAAAAATTATTATTATTCAGTATAAAAATGCTATTATATTACATTAAGTACATTAATTATATTTTAAAAAAGGGTATAGGTTCGATGTTTATATAAAAAGATATAACACTTACGGTGTCATTATCCATTTTTTTCACACATTCTACATAATTTACAGTTTTTGGAATTATTCTTCTAGTTCGAAGAGTTATAATTATTTCTTCTTCCTCGCTTGAACTAGAAGAAGATTCCAAAAATGTCTCCAAAATATTAAAGAGAGCCAAATCCGAATTGCTCATTATGAATTTTCGTTCGTTATTATTCAAAAGAATGCCCTACTGCTTGCATGCATCCAGTGCACTGAACTGGCACCGTCAAAATATCTCGTGCCACTTAGTGCGCACTGAGTGCGCACTATGCGAGTGTCGTGCGTTCAAACGAACACGCAACACTAGTCAAGTGCGCATTGGCACTGCCAATCGAACACGCGCCTGACACTCAGTACAGCCAGTGCACCCCAATCGAAAACGCTATTAGATTCGAATAAAATAGCAACTATCGCTTTAGGAGGAGACTTGAACACACCCTCCAAACACTATGTATAATATATGTATACATATAATATGTAAAATGCATATATGTATAATATAATATATATATAAAAAAACGTCTTATATAAATAGGCATCAAGATTTTTATACAAAGAATTATATATATATATATATATATTTATTATACATCAACATAATACATTTCTAAAAATTTTGTCTAAGAGAAAGGTATATACGTACCTATATCTTACAACTTACTGACCACAAATATTTGTAATATCTGTACTTCTAATACTTGTCTGTACATCATTTATATAGAAAATACTTTATATATTTATAACTATTTTTAGATAAATGCCATTTAAATATATATATATACAGGGTGTCCCAGAACTGGCGAAGAAGCTTTTAATGACAGATTCTTCATGAAATTCTAAGTCGAAAAGTTCTTTACAAAAATGTGATTCAATGAATAGAATTTGAATGGTGAGGCATTGAAGTTGACGTATGGGAGCGCATGAAATTCGCGCGGACAGGAGCGTAACGGCCAAGCTCGGCACGGGTACAACTTATAACTCGTGTATCGCGCCGATGCGTGTTTATCGTTACTCTATAATATTTTGTTATTAATAATATGAATTAATTATTCTCATTAATAATAATATTTATCTTTATCAATTAATAATTTTGTGTACTTGACCTACTGGTTGAATATCCTTGTATATCCTATATATGTATATATATATATATATATATATATATATATATATATATTGTGACATTGCCGTCACGACGCGCGTCCCTCCAACCAAAATCGCGGGGCAAGGGCCGAGCGGCCGCGCCACGCGAGAGAGAGAGAGAGCACGAGAGCTACCGATTTTCCCCGGAGAGACGGCTTGCGAGATCAAAATTATATTTATTAATTCGCGTTTATTTTTATTTTTTTTTATCGTACACAGAGCGTTGTCGGGAGGACAGAGCGAAATAATAATAGCAACCTTGGAGGAACCTAAAAACTGTCGGAAGCAGCCGTATTTACAAAAATTGGCATTCGGCTGACTCAAGGGCACGGCCGTTACCGCGTGGATCGCGCAGATCCTCGAAACCGGGCGATGACGTACATTGAAAGGGCGAGGAAGTCACCCCTGATCAACGAGGGCGGATAGTATCGAGCTGCACCTCAGCGGGTCCGAAAATTGATTCCGGCCACCCCGCCGGATAGTACGAGGCCCAAGGACCGGCGAAACTATCGAGGACAAGGCGTAATGAGCGCCGACCATAAATTTCGCGAATTACAAATAAAGGCGCTGTCGCCCTAAGTACGGCCGTGCGTAAACCGCGCGAGGGCGATAAGTCGTGCGATGCAATTATTGGGTGGGCGTCCGCGCAACCCCTTTCGCGCAGGATTGAGTCCCGATATCGATTCGAAACAGTGGTGCGTGCCCGTTACCGAGCGTCAGCTGATCTCGAGGCTAACGAGATTTCGAGTTACTGGAGACGCAGAGGTGCCCACGGAGAGAGATTTTCGTATCGGTGAGGTCACCCGTGTAAGAACTATTAATCACGTTTATGTACGTCCGAGCCTTAGCCACTCTAACGTCGTCGCGAGCTTTTTGGTGTAACCTTAGATTAGAGGTGTTCGCGAGGGCTCTGCCCGACCTTTGGTGCTTTAGTGTTTGTGAGCGATCGACGTTAAGTGGCGAGAGCCTCCGAGACCGTCAGTCCGTGGATTAAAGTACACGTTATTATCGTCTCTCCGGGATTCGGTCGGGTTTGCGTATCGCGATTGTGCGTTGTCGCGTCTTTGTATAATTGTGTCGTGCGATTGAGTGAGTACCGTCGTAGCGTGAGAATTTTGTCGCGGGATTATTTATCGATCCGAAGGAAGAGCGTATAAAAAGAGTTCGCGTAAAACATTTAATTGTAGAGAGAACCGATGATACTCGCGACCATCGGCGAGAGAGCGCAAACGAGAGAGAGATCACGCGAGAGCGCGCACGCGGAAAAGAGAGAGAGAGCGAAGACCCGACCCCGTGCCGTCGGAAGACTATCGAATTGCGCCGCGAGAGATTATCTCGCTCTTATTGTTAAAGTCGTAGGTCGTGCTAACGAATTTCGCCTGCTTATTATTATTTTTATTACGCGTCACTATTGTTAGTCCATTAGGTTATTATTGATTTTTTTGTAAGTTAAAGTTACCGTTAATATTATTTGAAGCTCTAGCGTCGTATTTTCTTTATTACATTCTCGTACCGCAAAATTATCATTACTGTTGAACGGATTGATGTTTCCGTCGCATTCGGCACATTACTTGCTAATTTCTTTAGTACTTTTATATTTCTGTTTCATTAATTTTTCTTTAATAAATTTATGTTATTTTCTTTTTATAATAAACTTCTATGATTAAAATTGCCAAATATACCACGTCGTTTCTTTCGTGTCTCGTCTCGTCACGTAAATTGTAAGTCCTGCATTTAAGTATTTCGCGACTTTATCATTCGCGAATCTATTGGGTTCGCGGCAACACCACCCTGCCCCTCTACCGTTAGGAGAGCTGACCGGCCCGTAGCGGGTTTTTGGCCAAGATTTCGCGTCGGATTATTTCGCGGATTGATGCGTGAAAGAACGTGTCTGGCGCCCTAAGCATATTGATTCGTATTAATTGCGGCCCTTTTCTCCGCTGCGGTACACGCGGAGCGACCGACACCTTAGCTCACACGCGGAATTAAATAAATCTATCTCTATATCGTTTTTTGTAAACGACTCCGCTCCGTTCTTCCGATTTGCCGCGCGCGAATCGGAAGAAAAAGTCGTCGCAATATATATATATATATATATACACATATATATATATATATATATATATATATATGTCAAGCGCATAGTTTGAGACACCCCATTTTTTTGCGTTAATGTGTGTAATATTGTCACAGTAACATGTCCAAAATTATTAAATTTTTTATAAGGCAATAATTTTAAAATTACATAACTTTTTAGTATACAATGCATACTTTGGGGATTTTAATATGTATATAATAAACGAATATTTCAAGGACAGTCCTTGAATCATACAATTCACATATACGACGGTCATTTTTATCCTGTCCTTAAAGCATGCGTTTAAATTTGAGGTCTTCCTTATGTTAACCGCATACTTTGAGGACTATTATATATATACGTGTATATAATAAACGAATACTTTGGGGACAGTTCCCGAAATATACAATTTACATACATATGATAAAATATTTACATTGTCCCCAAAACATGCGTTTAAAAAGGTATACTTTATAGTAACCGCATACTTTGAGGACTATTATATATATAGTATATAATAAACGAATACATTTTGGGAGGAGTTCTTGAATTATACATTTTACATATAAGATGGAAATTTTTACCTTGTCCTCAAAGCATGCGTTAAATTTGAGATTTTCTTTATAATAATCGCATATCTTGAAAACTTTTTTTATATTATTAAAACTAAATTATCTATATTTGTTAGTTTAATATTATATTATAAATAACAAATGATGAATTATTATATTTTGCATTTATAAATAAGGAATATGTTTTGAGTATCGTTTTAGATTCTTTGAACAAATAAAATATTTTGAATAATACTTTATTTTACTTAAAAATCAAGGATTAATGAAGTGCAAGTTGCACATATTCCTTTTTTATGTAAATGCAAAATATAATAATTCATTTGCTGTTTATAATAAAACATCAAACTAACAAATATAAATAATTTTAATGGTATAAAAAGAAAAGTCCTCTAACAATAAGTATATGATTATTATAAGAAAGATCTTAAATTTCAGGCATGCTTCGAGGACAAGATAAAAATTTCTATTGTATATGTGAAATGTATAATTCAGGAACTCTTCCCGAAATATTCGTTTATTATGTACGTATATTAAGATAATACTCTAAAACAGTGCTGGGATTTACTTGCCATTTACGGCGAGATTTCGAGACGCACGCCTCTTGCCCCCCACTCCTCGCTCGCGCCATAACAACGCAGCGCCGGTCGCTCGTAACTAAGGAGCGCGGCACATAGTCTCAGGAACGTGCGTATCAAACGCAATAGCACAATTAGCATTCTAATAGCAAAAGAACACATATACGTGATTAATAATAGAATAATAACTATTTGTATTATTAATACAAAATAAAAGATTGAATAGAAAATTTTAATAATAACTTTTGCTATTAGAATGCTAATTGTGCTATTACGTTTGATACGCACGTTCCTGAGACTATGTGCCGCGCTCCTTAGTTACGAGCGGCCGGCGCTGCGTTGCTATGGCGCGAGCGAGGAGTGAGGGGCAAGAAGCGTGCATCTCGAAATCTCGCCGTAAATGGCAAGTAAATCCCAGCACTGCTCTAAAATAATAAATTATCTATGAATTATACAACGCATACATTGAGGTCACTTTGGTCACAAACCCTGTATAGAGTGTCCCAAGTCAATTGCTCTATCCGTCATAGAAATAGAACGAGTTAAACTGCATAAAAAGTCCTCCATTTTGCTACTTTCACAATAATTAACGAGAAATTAATTTTAAAAAATCGGTCAATCCGCGAATAGAAGCGCGCGGCAAGAGGAACAGTCCGCTGTAACTTGATACATGGCGCACGGTGAAGCAAAGGAGCACTCTACAGAAAACAATAGCTATGTACGAGCGATTTCGTTGCAGTCAAAACGGACTTTCTTACTCACGTTTAATTCATTCTATCTCCATATAACAGAGGAGAAGGATTGACTTAGAATGCCCTGTAGAACTTTTTATCTATACATATCCGCAATTCTTTTTTTATAAATATAAGAAATAAAATCCGTTATGTTTCTTCTTGCCGCGCGCTTCTATTCGCGGATTGACCGATTTTTTAAAATTAATTTCTCGTTAATTATTGTGAAAGTAGCAAAATGAAGAACTTTTTATGCAGTTTAACCCGTTCTATTTCTATGACGGATAGAGCAATTGACTTGGGACACTCTATACAGGATTTGTGACCAAAGTGACCTCAATGTATGGGTTGTATAATTCATAGATAATTTATTATTTTAGAGTATTATCTTAATATTAATTATATTTTAAAAATTATATTGTTTATTGATTTTATGCATTTTTCTTGAGTTTGTTGCCGTCGGCCACCGGTATATTCGACACGGTACCAAATTGGAATGTACGGTGTTGGTCACTGGAGGCGGAGGTGGAGGTCAGCTTGACATATAACTGATAATTGAAGAAATAAATTCATTTCATAAATCTTATTATTATAAAGGATGTCTCAAGTCAATCGCTCTATCCGTCATAGAAATAAAACGGGTTAAACTGAATAAAAAGTCATATATGTATATGTATATATATCGTGAGCATGTAGCGAGGACAAAATCTCAAGCGTATGCATGCTTTGGAAACATTTGTATACTTTGGGGACAGGCCTCAAACTATACACATATCAAACACGCGTGGTTCGGAGACAATCTCCTATATATGTTACACTCGTAGTTTGAACACCTTGAATTTTATCAACTAATGGATGACTTCACTGAATGAATTTGAATACATTTTGTTTGGCGCCGTGTCGAATACCGGTAGCCGACGGCAACAAACTCAATAAAAATGCATATCAAATTAATAAACAATATAATTTTGAAAATATAATTAATATTAAGATAATAATCTAAAATAATAAGCGCATGTTAATATAAAAATATAATTATTTTTAAAATTATATATAAAATGACATGGACAGTGTATAGTTTGTTAAAGCCCGGCAAGCAAAAATATAGTTGTTATCATAGTCTTTGTAGAAAATTAATATTCTTTTTGTGTGATTTTTGGCTACCTCCGTATCTCTTAACTATTGGATCTATCAGACAAATTATCTATAATAATTACACAACATACATTGAGGTCACTTTAATATAAATATTTGAAATATTTTTATAACTTCAAATTTATTCAGTGAAGTCATCATCCATTAGTAATTGATAGGTGTTCAAACTATGAGTTTAATATATATAGGAGATTGTTTCCGAATCACGCGTGTTTGATATGTGTGTAGTTTGAAGCCTGTCCCCAAAGTATACAAATGTACCCAAAGCATGCATACGGTTGAGATTTTGTTCCCCTTATATGCTCACGACATATATACATAATAAGTATATATATATATAATAAGTATAAGAATAATAAATTATATACTAATAATAATAATAAATAATAAATCAATAATTATTAATTTTAATATTGAGGATGAATGCCGGCACTCGGTGTACGCGCACCGGCAGGAATTGTGTCCGGCGTTAAGATGTGTGTATGACAGCCGAATGACAGCGCGATCCGCGGTGTCCGTATAGCTGTCTCACTCGCACTTCCTCCGTTCGACAGTCGAGTGAGTGAGATAGCTATTGGACACCACTAGCGGTTATCACGTCTTGCATTGCTTTCTCTCTCAATCGTGCGATGTATGAAAGAGATGCAAAATTGGAGTACCCCCTACTATTTTCTCCTTTGCTCCTTGATCTCCGCCGCGCTTGAAGCGACACGTACGTCGCGTTACGTATGTGTGCGTATAACTTTCGGCTGTCATACACGTATTCGCCCATCTAACGCCGGACACCATTCCTGCCGGTGCGTGTACACGTAACACGCAACGACAGGAATTATCCGGCGTTAGATATGTGTATTCGTGTATGACAACCGAAAGTCACACGCACACATACGTAACACGACTGAACGTGTCGTTTGAAGCGCGGCGAAGATCAAGGAGCGACGGACACTATTCCTGCCGGTCAGCGTACAACATGATTATAAACCGGCAATAAAAGACTTTAGAATATTATTCAAATATAAATAAATAGATTTTTTAATTAGTTTCAGATTGCCTTAAATATTTTAACATTTACTATAATAAAATATATGGTCTCAAATTATACATTTGCCTTATGTTATGACCGTACAGTATGCAATACATTTTTTTACGGATTTATTTTATCAACTGCATACTTTATACGCTATTTTTGAAGAAAGGGACAATATTGATCTAATGATTTTTTTTTAAACATGTTATGTTTTTGCTTATCTTCAATAATACAATTTATGGTATCAAATTATATGTATATTTGATACATGTTATGACTTCAAAATATGCAAATGTTACATGTAGAATACTTTTGAAACTTAAACAGAAAATTTTAGTTTTTGAATGTCAAAATTGATATTTTATATATGAGTATAAATATTTTAGTGTATATGTAAAGCATAATTTGAAGTCACATTATATGTTTTTTATTGACAATAAAAAATAAATATAAATATAGAAGAAAATATAAAGAGAATAACCGTGAGAACTAGCTTATTGACTCTTTTAATTCGGAACAGGCTGTTATATCCATGTACGGATCATTAATATCATCTACAATTATTTCTTTACTATTTATTATGTTCTTCATATTTCTGTACTATTGAAGATAAGCAAAAACGTTTTATATATGTTTAAAAAAAAACAAAATCAATATCTCTACTTTGAAAGCAGCGTATAAAGTATGCAAGTTGATGCCAAGTTGCAAAATAAATCCTATATGTTTTATATACTATATGTCATAAGACAAATGCATCATTTGAGACCACACATTTATGCAATTTATAACTTAGTCCTTTCTCTTACATTAAATGCTTTATTATTTGTAAATAATTTTCCTAAACTTGATTTTAATTATCTCTTGCAAGACAAGCAGGGAGTATTCTGCATCGTTCCCACGCGGAAGACAATCTATTTTCATTGTTATAGTATTAGTGGCGCCATCTGTTAGTGACCTCAAATTATGCGTTTAATATATATGCGTAATGTCCCCAAATCATACATTTAATATATGGATACTTTGAGACCTGACCCCAAAGTATACAAAAGTCTCCAAAATATGCATTCGCCCGAAATTTTGTCCCCAAAGCAAACGCTTGACATATATATACACATATATATATATATATACTAGCTTTTAAGCCCGCGCTACGCGCGGAAATACTTCAGTTATTATTTTTTTTTTTACAATAGAAGGAAAAAATGTGTTATGTACTTCCGATGTTGCGGGGAAATGTAGGATTCTCACCCATTAAAATCCCTCTCTGTACACAAAATCAAAATCTCGGCAAAATTTTGCTATACGAAAAAATTAAAAAAATTTTGGCACCGATTTAAAAAGAATCAATCCATCAATAAATAAATGTTCACCCACTAAAAACTCTCTCTCACGTCACAACCAAAAAGTGATATTAGAAATGTGTGTGTGTGTGTGTGTGTGTGTGCGCGCGCGCGCATATACAGCGTGTTCAAAAAAGACCAGAACCCCTGAATAACTCAGAATAATCGAATTCTAGGAAGAAATACCCCAGATAAAAGTTGTAGGGTTAAAAAAAGGGACTTGATAGTGACCTAGAACTTGACCTTGAGGTCAAGTTTAGAGGTCATTTGAAGGTCAACTCGATTTTTTAAAATGGAAACCCCCATTTTTGACCCCGGATTCGGAAAAAGCGGGAAATTTTAGGTTCAGAATGGTACTTAAGTCTTGAATTAAGATGACCTTTAGGGGTCATTTAGAGGTCAAATCGTATAGGACAGAAGAATCTATCAATAACTAACTTTAATCATGTTCTAGGGGAAAAACACTCCAGACAAAAGTTGTAGGGTTAAAAAACAGAGACTTGATGGTGATCTTGAACTTAACTTTGAGGTCAAGTTTAGAGATCATTTAAAAGTCAACTCGTATTTTTTAAATGGGAATCCCTATTTTTGACCCCAGATTCGGAAAGAGCGAGAAATTTTACGTTCAGAAAGGTGTTTAAGTCATGGGTCAAGATGACTTTTAAGAATCATTTAGGGGTCAAATTGTATAGGACAGAAGAATTTATTAATTAATAACTAACTTTAATCATGTTCTAGTGGGAAAACTCTTAAAACACCCCAGACAAAAATTGTTGCATTAAGGAAACAGAGCTCGGTCGTTACCTTAAACTTGGAGTTGGGGTAAAATGTAAGTCCTCTGAGTGGCGGAAAGGATTATCTCTGAGCAAGATTAAGTTTAAATTTCATCTCGAGATACTTCAAATTTTTTTTTTTTTTTTTTTTATTTATTTATTTAACTGGACTCATCCCTCTAATACAAAAAACAAAATTGAAAATTTTATGTATTAACATCAGTAAAAGACATAATTAAAATAATTATAATAAGAGACAACGCAATATAAGTATTAACAATCAGAAACAAAAAATACGTGATAAATTAGTGAAAACATTTCGATAGAGATCGTTTGAATGAGTAGAGCGAACAGTGAAAGAAATCGACACGATCTGAAAATTTATTCGCCAATATGCTAAGTTTGTTTAGCGGTTTAAATTTACCAAATGAGGTACGATGAAATTCTTCCCCGAAAATTGGACTGATTCTGAGAGGCCTAGCTGGGATACGCAAATTTACTCGTGCCAATAATTCCGAACAACAGATATGGCCGTTGATCAATTTATATAAAAACAATAAATCTAAAAAAACTCTTCTATCTTCCAATGTGCTTAAATTAAGCTTCTTTAAAATTACATCATACGTATGATCGGAGAAACGCATTGGCCTGTCCGTAAGAAAACTCATCCTGCGGAGAAATCGATGCTGCACTCTTTCAATCAGAATGCAACAACTCTTCCGATACGGATCCCAGACAATCGATGCATATTCCAGCTGAGACCTAACAAGCGTGCAATACAACAATCTTAAAGTAAAAACATTTTTAAAATACTTGAAAGAGCGCATTATAAAGCCAAGTTTTTTAAACGCCCAACTCGTGATATTTCGAATATGTTTACCAAACGATAAATCCGCGCTAAAAGTGACACCCAAATCTCGTATGTCATCAACAACTGATAGAGTAAACCCATCTATCATGTAGTCGTGCTTATACACTAATCTTTTATGATTAAAACGAACTACATGACATTTAGATAAATTAAAGTGTAATTTATTCCTATTGCTCCAATGGTCAAGGCGAAGCAAATCTTGCTGTAAAAGATCCGCATCCACAGAGTTATCCACCCGACGAAATTCTTTAAATCATCAGCATAGAGCAAAAATTTACTATGATAAAATATTTCTCCAATATCATTAATAAATAAATTAAATAGTAACGGGCCTAAATGAGAACCCTGTGGTACGCCTGACGACGCTTTTATAACTCTGGATAGACAATTATTGTACTTAACGGTCTGCAATCTATCAGTTAAATAACTAGTTATCCATTTTAATATGTTACCCCCAATGCCAAAGGCACGCAATTTGCAACGCAGTATAGCATGGTCAACACTATCAAAAACCTTTTTAAAATCGGTATAAATAGCATCTACCTGGGAGCCATCCTCAATTGTCGCGCTTATAAAATCCTGATACACCAATAAATTCGTAACCGCAGAACGACCAGCAATAAATCCATGCTGCTGCTCAATCACTACATTCTTCAACATTAAAGCAAGTTTATTAGTAATCAAATTCTCAAATATTTTTGGTATAATACTTTGCTTACTTATAGGTCTATAGTTGGAGACTGAAGACCCATCCCCGCTCTTAAAAATCGGAGTAACGATAGATAGTTTCCAGGATTCCGGAAAGATACCACTTGATAAGGACTTATTAAAAATTATCCACAGAACTCTAGACAAGATATAGTTGCATGACTTAAGAAGCACCGATGGGATGCCATCGGCGCCCGGACTGGAATTTATTTGAGTGGAATTAATAAAGTTGAAAATGTCCCCAATGGAAATATCCATGTCCCGTATATTCAAGTCATGCTCATACATCACGTCACAAACTTGACCATTAGAGACGGAATGGACAGATTCGAAATAATCTGCGAAACAATTGGCAATATCCAAGCTATCATCGATACAAGAATCGTTATGGTATATATACGTAGGTGATTTATTGGAGGTCGTCATAGAATTAATAAAATTCCAAAAAATTTTTGGATCTTTGGTGATCGCTGACTCTGAGTTAAGTACGTAACTCTGCAAGCATGTCGATGCAAGTGATTTGCACTGCGCTCTCAGTCTCGAGAAAATCAGATAATCGGAATATTGATTGCTACATTTATAACGGAAATGAGCAGATTTCTTAGCCTTAATAAGAGAGATCAATTCCCCCGAAAACCATGCAGGATGCAGAGACCTGCGAACCGGATATCTAGGCACATAGGCAGATGTCGCATACTCAATATGATTATACATCAATTCAACAGCCGCATTTACATCAAGATACCTGAATTCATCATCCCATAAAATACTGCCAAGATAATCATTAATTCGCACGCTTAAAATTCCATCTCCATTCAACTTTAGAAGGTAGAGAAATCTTCATCGGTAACTGAACAGATTTGTTCGGGAATTTGTTACGGAATTGTAATCTAAAATAATTGAATTTCAAAATAATCTTGTCAATATAATATTATTTTGCTCTCAGGTTAATTGTTTAATTTCAATATCATGAAGTCGATATTCTGGGGTGTTTTAGGGGTTTTCCCTCTAGAACATGATTAGAGTTAATTATTAATAGATTCTTCTGCTCTATACGATTTGACCTCTAAATGACCCCTAAAGGTCATCTTAATTCAAGACTTAAGTACCATTCTAAACGTAAAATTTCCCGCTCTTTCCGAATCCGGGATCAAAAATTGGGGTTTCCATTTTAAAAAATCGAGTTGATCTTCAAATGACCTCTAAACTTGATCTCAAGGTCAAGCTCTAGGTCACCATCAAGTTCCTTTTTTTTAACCCTACAACTTTTGTCTGGGGTATTTCTTTCTAGAATTCGATTATTCTGAGTTATTCAGGGGTTCCGGTCTTTTTTGAACACCCTGTATATACACATATATATACAAGGTAGGCCATTTTAATATCTCACAATCAATCAGATACTTAATTTAACAATTAAGTATAATTCTCAACACATTTTATTTATTCAAATACCTGAAGTTCCAATATGTCGAGGTCGTTGAAGATAGAGAAATATGCGTTGAGTAAGTATTACCACGAAAATTGCCCAACCAAACATCATATCCTTGATCCGCTAATAAGCTAAAATGCAAAAAAAAAAAATCAATTGCAAAATTTATTATATAACTTGCATCTTCTCATATAACATTCTTATACATAAATAAATTTTACAATATCTTCACGTACTAGTATTTTTAATAACAAACTGACTTATAATTCACTCATTACTTATTGTTAAATAAATTAAAAATTAAATGAACATTTCTCAGTATATCATAGTGTCCTCTTTTAAATGCCGCAGGTAAATATCTCGAAATATATGGAAGATACGGAAAAATGTTTTAGACAAAAGTTGCATGGTTTGAAGGGGGCCACATGATGAAAATATGGACTCAACCTTGAGTGATCTTTTCAAGGCCAGGTCAATGTGATCGATGTTTTCTTAAATGGAACCCTCCATTTTTTATTGCATATTCTTGTAGCTTGTAGCCCTTGTTGAGATATTTTCAAAACACTATCTACTTTGGTCTTTTGCGCAAGTCATTCCCAAGATATAAAGCTTCAAAATTGACATCCCAACTAGCAACGATGTTCACGGGACGTCCTTTTCGACGTCCATTTTATGTCCAACCGCGAACGTTTAAATTGATATGTTTCCAGAACGTTTAATTAACGTTTAATATGTCTATATTTTAATTGAATGTTTTCAGGACGTTTAATAAACGTTTAATGTGTGTATTTTAAACTGAATGTTTCCAGGACGTTTAATAAACGTTTAATATGTATAGGTTAAATTTTTATATTTTGTTAAAAAAGTTGGGAGTGCGATAATTCATCATATAATATATTTTAATTTATTAAATGTACGTATAAATGTTTTATTTATCAATTTAAGTAAAATTATTTGTATTAATAGGCCTAATATAATATAATATATATTTCTATATAATAAAATGCTGAGAAGAAAAAAATTTAGAGATCTTGGAGCAAGACAAATTAATAATAGATTAAATTATATCAGAAATAAAAATAAGTTGTTATCAGAAGTAAAAAATAAGATTTATGAACATAATTTAAATGAATCTTTAAATCAGTCTTGTTCAAGCCTTGAATCGGCGGTAGATGCTAACTGCTCCAACTTTTCAAATTTTAATCTATCATTGCACGAACATGATAATTTGCTTGATGATAATATAATTATTGGTAACGAACACGACCAAACTCCAATTATCGAGGTTTTAAACAACGAAAATGAAATCTTTACATTTAAAGAAATTTTAGCTGCGTGGTCATTAGAATACAATATTTCTCATCAAGCTTTAAATGTTTTATTGCATAATGTTAAACGATTGGGTTGTTGTTTTTCTAATTTACCAAGTGATGCTCGAACTTTGTTACGAACACCTACAAAACAGTGTGCATTGGAATCAATGGGTTCCGGAATATATTATCATAAAGGTCTCAAAGAATCAATTATTGAACAACTTGAACAAGTATCTGATTTAAATCAGGTATGCCCGCAAATAGGATTGTATCTAAACTTTGATGGTTTGCCAATTTCAAATAGTTCTTCACAACAATTGTGGCCAATTTTAGGATACATAGTGAATGCTGGATTTGACAATGTCTTCTTAATTGGAAATTATTTTGGCCCCACAAAACCTCCCCGCAATATTTTTTTGAATAAATGCTTAATAGAATACGATTATTTAAATAATACAGGTTTTTTATTCAGAGGAATTCGTTTTTACTTAACTATAGTAGGAATTATCGTTGATACAGTAGCGAGGATTTATTTTACTTTTACTCCTGCTCACAATTCTTTTCTAGGATGTAGCAAATGTTTTGTTGTTGGCCAAAGAATCAATAATAGAACAGTATTCCTTGATACAAATGCTCCACTCAAAAATGATCAAAATTTTACAGAAAATTTACCTAATAATCAAGAAGTCTCTGCTCTCGAAGGAGTTGGAATAGGAATAGTATCACAAATATCTCTAGATAATATGCACCTTGGATATTTAGGGGTAGGCAGAAAAATGATAGAAATCTATACTTCATCGTTAGTTCACGGGCGACAAAACACTGTAAGAGTAAAGGCTATGGATGAAGCATATTTGACATTTAGAAATTGTATTCCTGATGAATTTGTACGGAAACCTCGTCCACTTAGCGAATCTTCACGATGGAAAGCAACAGAGAGTCGACTCTTCTGTAATTATCTTGGTCCAGTTGTTCTCAATAACTTTTTATCCGAAGAACAACTCCAACATTTCAATTGCCTACATTTTGCTTTTCGAATATTAAACGATCCTGCAACATGCCAAGAAACTGAAAGTAATGAATATGCTCGCCAATTATTGATTTTTTTGTTGAAAAAATGAAAGATTTGTACGGACATGACAAACTGACATTTAATTTTCACAATTTAATACATTTACCTCAGGATGTTTTGACAGTTACAGTGCATTTCAGTTTGAGAATTTTTTACAAATTTTAAAAAAGCAACTTCGTAAACGCAATCAACCCCTATCACAGTTATATAAACGATCTGTAGAAAAACAATCAATTTATTTGCAAATATCGAGACAAAGCAAAATTGAAAATGGAAAAATTATACTTCATAAAATAAAAAAACTCTCTGATAATCTACCACAAGATTGCACCGAAGAATATGAAGCTGTGAAATTTTCCTCTTTTACATTGAAAAGTAAATTTCCTAATAATTGCTGTTATATTGGAAAAACTGTCATCATTGTTGAACATATTTGTATAAAAAACGATACTCCCATTATTATTGGCCGCAAATTTATAAATCCACAAAAATTTCCAAACTATCCTGTAGAATCTGAAAAATATGCAATTGCGATGGTTTCCAAATTAAGTGAACAGAGTATATGGCCAATACAATTTGTTGACAGAAAAGGCTTTTTAATACCACTGCTTTCACAAGAAATCGCAAATACCTGTTATTATGTCTTTCCTCTTTTGCATTCCGATTTTGATTAGAATAAATTGGTAACATTAAATATTTTATTCAGTTTTAATTTATAACTTATTTCCATACTATTTTAACAATTGTTTTAATATAGAATTTTCTGAAAAATATAATAATT
>NW_028141700.1:0-18490 GCF_030444845.1 Prenolepis imparis
ATAGGGATACTTAATACGGGTGCGATGCGACGTACAATCTTCGAAACGAATGGCATAGCCAACTTCATTGCCCAGTTTAATAGCCATTTCGTGGGCTACTCTTGCAGCCACCGACATCGCCGCTACACGCCGCGGCTGGGTGCATCCGATAATCTTACCGTCCTCAATTTGCACAATAACTGATCTAACTTATTTTATTAGAACACGTTCACGGAGGCCGTGTACACAAAATGTAAGTGAGAAAGGAAGTGATTTTTCTGTGAAAAGTGAAGATTCCACATTACAATGGCAATTTCTACCTTTAAACTCGAACGAAATTAATCGTCAATCTTCAAGAACGCTCTTAACACAGAATGGCAAATATCCAACATGTTCGACGAATAATACATATAACTTATGTCAAAAATTCACAGATACTGTGTATAAATATAAATCGTTCCTGAAAGAATTAGAATATAACAATAAACGTATTCAAAAAAAATTCTTCTCGAATTCGCTGTGCTATCTGGGTTGTCAATATTAGGTACATACATTCGCTGGTAAAATACTTTTTATCGGTGTCACATTAGCAACTGTTAATTTTTAATAAAAATTTTTAATAAAAATGCATTTGTTTATTTAAAAAATTAAATGTTTTTATTTCTCTAAAGATTCACATAATATAAATTAAACAATTTAACTTAATAATTTTTTGTCTATTTTAATTAAAAATTGATTTAAAATCATATATATATATTTTTTTTTTTGCTTTATTTTGTTATTTTGATTTAGATGGCTTATTATTATCTACATCTTTTTTCCATACGGAAATTGTAGCCTTTTTATAAGTTCCCTGTAATGTAATATGCTAGGTTAATTTAAAACTAAGTTTCCCTACGGACAAATAACAGAAAAAAAAGAAACTTACTTTTGCTACATTTCTTTTTGATCTCGGACTTTCAGTAATTTTATTGCTATCGTTGCCAGAAAGACCTTTTTAAAATTCTTTTTGTAGAAAAAAAAAAAACATTTTTTAATCTTGCTAGAAGAACATTATAATTATATTTTTTAACATAAAACTTAATAAGTACATACCAATGAGCTTATTTCTTTTTTATAGGATCGCAACTTTGATCGATAAGGTTCCATGATTTCTGCTTCTTCATGAGTAACCTGTTGGTTTTTACAAAAGTTAGTCCAAAAGTTTTCCTATTTCTTTCTACGGAGTCTACAATAGAGTCGTAAAGTCGTAAGTTGTAAGAAATTGACCAATCACAGTTGAATGTGAAGAGAATAATCGACTGTGATTGGTTAATTTCTTACAACTTATGACTTTACGATATGTACTTACTCTATTGTAGACCCCGCATTTTTTATAGGGAAACTTACTTTGGGACTCTTTTTGGTTTTTGTTTTTTTAGATCTGTCCTTATTTTATAACTTCTAATTGTTTTGTAATAATATAAAAAAATAAATGTCAATATATATAATATATTATATATTATACTAGAACAACACAAGCGCGCGCTTCACGCGCGCCCTTTAATCGTTTACATTATTAGAAATAAATTATTAAATAAATAAATAAAAAAATTTATTAATTATAATTTATTATTTAATTAATTATTTTAAATTTTAAGAAAACAATTATGTAATATTTATGAGTAAAATATTTAATAAAGTTTTTATAACAGTTTACAAATTTAAATTTATAATATAGAAATAAATTAAAAATTAATTAAGTGGATAATAAAGTAGAAGAAGGAATAATACAAATATATTTTTTAAATTGTTTTTATTTGCAAAAAATAACATTTATTTTCAATAATTTAATCACAATAATATTTACATAATAATATTAATTAATAATAATTACATTTATCATATAATTAAAAAGAATTAATTGAATAATTTAAATAATTAAATAATAATTTTAAATAATAATTTTAAATAATTTTAATAATTTAATTCTTGAAACATTCTTTAAGTTTTAAATTGTGTTCCTTTTATTTTGTGTCTGTAATAGAAATATATTTAAATTATTGCAAATTATTAATAATACATATATATGTATAACAATAAGAATAATAACTTACTAATATTTCCCGTAACATTTAATATTTCGTTCATTGTAATGGAAACGGGTTTATTTAAAGCTAAATTGGGTTTATATTTGCCCAAATTCGAAACAATAGTATTGTTTCGTATCAAAAGTTCGTATTGAACATTTCCATTATTATAATTAGAAATTTTTGGCATTCTAGCCTGTACTCCATCAAGATGAACAATCTAAATGTGTGAAGAGTATTATTATTGTTTATTATTAAAGATACATAATATGTTAAAACAAAATAAATTAATATAAAAAGATAAATATTTACATAATTTGGCATTATAAAAGGTATAATTGCTTCAATTTCATCATTCCAAATAATGACTTGGACACGCCTTCCGGATCCATTATTCAAATAAAATTTAAATACTTTGTATTGTTGATTATTTCCAACAATACGGGGGGATTCTATATTATCTACATAGCCTATTACTTCGCTATAAGAAACAAAATATATTTTTATTTATTTATTTTATTTAAATATACTACTTTTTATTTTTTTATTGTTTTTTAATTTTTAAAAATAATAATTACATATTAATAAAAAATTGATAGGAATTAATGTAATAAAAATTTAATCAAAACATTGTCAAATTTTTTAGAAAAATAAATATACATATATTTACACAATTGAAATAAATATTTGGATCATATTAAAGATAAAGATGTGTAGTTAATAATTAAGAAGAGAGTAGAATAATTAAGTAGAGTTAGTTATAATAACATAATGAAAAGAACAATTTTCACCATTTCTTTTATAAAACATATAAAAAGTGAGAATTAGGGAAAAATGATGAGAAATTACATATATATAATTATGTATAAACACAAAAAATTATGTATAAAACAATGAGAATAAACATTATAGATCAGCTTTATTATGTGCATCTTCTATTTAAATATAAGTATGATTTTTTATTTAAAACGAGATAGAATGAAAAATAAAACAGTTATAAATACATATAAAAAGAAATGTTTCTGGGTTTTTTATTTATGAAAAAAATATCTTCAAAATGTATATTTTTTATTTCGTAATTAATAAGAATTTGATAAGAATGAATATAATAATATAATAAAAATTTAATCAATACATATTAAATAAAATTTTTACACAATTAATTAAATATTCGGATCATATTAAAAATCTCATTTAAAATTAAAAATTAAGAAGAATTTTAATTATAATTAAAAAAATAATTGAGTGTTTTATAAATTATAAAATATAAAATAACAAAATTTTTTAGAAAATAATTTTACTTACACGGTTGAGTCAAACAATTGGATTGAGTCGAAGATTTCATTCGACGTTAATAACTCGACTGGATCTATTTCATCCATTTCTTCATGAATTGTTTTATATTGTTCTTTCGCCATTTTAGGATATAAGTTCTGTGTGTCGCAACAAATTTTTTATATTAGTGCATAATTTTATATTATTTTATTACTAGCGTTTCGGACCGCGCGAAGCGCGGTCCTCAAAGCTTTTATAATTCGGACCGCGCTTCGCGCGGTTCTCATAAAGCCTTTATAAAACCTGATTTAACACAGAAGATTAATTGTTCTGTCTGTATTACCGCGAACTACTTCCATATTTTTGGACCGATTTTCACGAAATTTATATCAAATGTTGCAAATTTTTCGAAGATGACTACTATTATTTTTTTTTCACTCCCTGATATTGTATTTTGCGTCTTGTTTTGCATAAACTTAAATATTTATAATTAAAATTTTATTTGCTTATATTAATTTTTTTTGTTATTTTAATTTCCACACAATTTAATATGTTTTAAATCTGAAAACATTAGTTTAGTAAATATATATACATACAAATTTTAATTTTTTTTTATTATTTAATTATTATACCCATTTTTTTTCCTTACTCAAATATTTTTTTATTACGTCTAATGTATCCACCGCTAACCCGCTATTATTAGCTCTCATACAATTTCATAATTCTTCAATTTACAAAATTTCTCTGTATATTACATTTTTTGTAAAACATTTTTCACTTTCTTCAATTAGATGTCCTTGATTGCTAAATTCATCAATCTTAATTTTTACACTTTCCCTTTTGATTGCTCTAGAAAATGCCACATAAAGTTGACCACGAGCAAATACAGGATGTGGCAAATAAATCCCAATTTTTTCTAAACTCTGTCCTTGTGATTTATTTATTGTCATAGCAAATGATACTCGAATAGGAAACTGTCTTCGTTTAAATTTAAATGGCAATTCCAAATCACTTGTAATTAAATCTATCCTTGGAATGATGACAATCTGTCCTCGAGCAGGACCAGTTAGAACCTCCGCATAAATTAAATTATTTTTCAAATTAGTTACAATAAATCTTGTTCCATTACAAACGGGCTGAAACAGACGGTATTTATATATATAGAAAAAATTTGCGAAATAAAATCAGTCCATAAATGAGCGCGCGCGTGGGTGAATGCGTGAGTGGGGGTGCAAAACTTAAAAAACCACATATTAGCTATCCCCGAAAAATTTGCAAAATTTTGTTACTAATTTCGAAAAAATCGGTCATCAAAAGTGTAAATGCGTGGGTGGGTGCGTAGGTGGGTATGTCATTAAAAAAAAGCACATAGTACGATGTTTTGAAACGTTCTGAACCCATTAGCATAGAAATTAATAAAAAAATTTTTTTCGCGAAAACAGCCTCCTATATAAAAAAAAAAAAAAATTTTTTTAAACCGCATAGTAGGATTTTTTTGATGATTCTAAACACATTGGCGTAGAAATCTTGTAAAATGCATGCGCGTGGGTGAATACGTGGGTGGGTGCGTGGGTGGGCAAAACTTAAAAAAAGAACCACATAGCAGCCATCCCCGAAAAATTTGCAACACTTGCGAAATTTTGGTACCAATTTCGTGAAAATCGGTCAATAAATGTGTTAATGCGTGGGTGGGTGCGTGGGTGGAGATGTAAAATTTAAAAAAAACCACCATTATCGCCATCCCCGAAAAATTTGCGAAATTTTGGTACCAATTTCGTGAAAACAGGTCCATAAATGCGCATGCGCGTGAGTGGATGCATGGGTGTATAAAAATTAAAAAAAAAACCACATAGCAGCCTTCCCCGAAGAATTTGCAACACTTTGGTACCAATTTCGTGAGAATCGGTCCATAAATGTAGAAGTAGTTCGCGTACATACATACAGACGGACGGCACTTATATATAGAGATTAGTATAATAATTAATTTATAAAAAAAATTGTTAAGATATCATATCGAATCATTTATTTTATTATTTTTTGTAATTATATTTTATTATTGTAACTAATAAGTTAATTATAGCAACATTTTCATAAAAAGATTTTTGATTGTAATTAATTTATAAAAGAAATTGTTACAATATGATATCGAATATTTTGATTATAGAGAAAAAGGTACATGTATATATGTATATCGCATAATTATTAATTGCTTTCATTTTTTTAAGAATTGAATGTGATTTAAAAATTAATCATCTGTTTCTTTCATCGTGAATCGACATTACACAATTATTAAAATATTTTCTAGTATAAAACTTAAACATGTAACAATGCATTGTCAAATAAAAAAATGTAATATATATATATATATATATTATATATATTACATATTTAAGTTAATTTTATTTCTTTGAATTTAAATTATTTTAAATTGTTTTGATAAAATGACAATTAAACTTTTCAAATTTTTATGAAGATAAAAAATAAATATAAAATTAGTGAAATTACCAAAGTTTAAATCAACATTATAAATATAATAATACTTAAACATAAGAAACTATATAAGTCAAAATTAATTAATTAGAAAAAATTAATATCACTCTGTAAAATTAAGAAATAATGATAAAAATTATAAAATTTTTATGTATTTAAGTATTACATTTATAAATTTGCAAATTCAAATTATGTATGCTAATATTTCGTGATTACATTACACAATTATTAAAATATTTTTTAGCATAAAAATTAAACATCTAATAATGCATGTCAAAATGACTTGAAATTGAGAATCAAGATAAATATAACATACTTACGAAATCTTTTATCAATGTACATATTAACTGTAATATTAGTTTTATTAATATACATATGTATATTATATATTATATGTAATTATATTTTCTTATATTATATCATAACAATTTACTGACATTTATTTATTAATTATTAATAGAAGTTTTATGATATAAAAATAATATCATAAATTGTTAAGTATATAAATTATTAAATAAAAGATTGGGTAAATAATAATTAAACTATTTATAACAATTTTGTTTCTAATATTT
Source organism: Prenolepis imparis (assembly GCF_030444845.1). Lineage (NCBI taxonomy): Eukaryota > Metazoa > Arthropoda > Insecta > Hymenoptera > Formicidae > Prenolepis > Prenolepis imparis. The sequence continues at coordinate 6,386 of NW_028141700.1, forward strand.
TGGTTTAGTTTATATATTTTTATATTTATATTTATATATTTATTGTTAAATTTAGATTTGAAAAGTAAAATGAAAATTTAATACTTTGTTAAAAAAAAATTATTTTATTATTGTTCCAAATTTGATAAAAACATTGGTTTTTCCATTATGACAAAAGCAAATCTGTGTGATTATAGTGTTAAAAATTAAATGTGAAATAAGTAAAAAAAATAAATTATATTTACAGCTGTAATTTATCTTAAAAAATAATTTTATAAAAGTAAATTAATTAATGAATTAATTAATAGTTTAAATTAAAATACAGTTAATTTTTTTTTAAATTTAAATTATTTTGCATTGTTTTGATAGAATGACCATTAAAAATTTCAAATTATAATAAAGATAAATTAGTTTATTAAAAATAAATATCACTGTAAAATTAAGAAATAATGATAAATGTTATATCAATTAATTAATATTGAATTTTCTTTGGAATTATTAATATATTCTTTGAATCCTTATCTTATGCCAAAATGATTATAACTATGTTTTATTATTGTAACTAATAAAACAATTATAACAACATTTTTATAAAAAAATCTTTGATTATAATTAATTTATAAAAGAAATTGTTAAGATATAATATCGAATATTTGGACCTTAGAGAAAAAAAGTACATATACATATATATATATATTATAATTATTAATTGCTTTCATATTTTTCAAAATTAAATGTTAGTTAATAATTAATCATATGTTTCTTTCATTGTGATTATATCACACATTTACTAACAAAAATATTAGGACTTCCGTTTCCGGTGAGATAGTGTGTGTAAGGCAGAACCCCGTTGCAGTTTTTAGTGAGTGATAGAGAGAGGAGAAAGGAGAGTGAGAGAGTGAGAAAGGCGTGAGAGAGAGAGAGAGCGGTGTGAGAGGAGTGAAAGGAAGTAAAGGTGGTGGGCACTAGGGAGAAAAGGGAGGAAATAAAGTAACGAAGAGTCAGCTCGGAGAGAGTGAGGTTAGAAAGACAGGGAAAAGGAGAGGCACGTGGTGGGAGAAGAGAAAAGACAGGCAGGATAAAGTGCAGAGGGAGTAGAACAGGTGTAGAAAGTGAGGAGACTAGAAGCACGAAGTAGGCAGAGTAGATAGAGGAGAAACTGAGTAGGTGGGAAAAGAATAAGAACAGATAGATAGAAGAGAGGTAACGCGAATAAATAGTAGAGAGAGGGCAGGCAAGTAGAAAATATGTCGGAGAAAGAAAAGAAGAAAGGAAAGGAACTAGGGAAGGAGCTGTTCAGTAAAATAAATAAAATAGATCGAAGAGGAAGCATGGGAGACATCGAAGAATTATGGAAAAGAAAGAGAGAGGCAGTAGAAAAGATAGAAGAAGGGATCTGGGAAGGAGATAGATGGGCAAACAAGGAAGGGAAAAGACAGCAAAAAGAACTGATAGGAGAGACAGGAGAGGGACAAGGTGAACCGGGAAACTGGTGGAGAGAGATGAAAGAGGAGTGGAAAAAAGAAATGAAAGAAGAATTTAAAGAAGCAAGGGAGATGATGAAGGAAGAATGGAAAGTGCAGTGGGGGGAATGGCGGAGAGAAATAGAGAATATTATAGAAGGGAAGATGAAGGAAAGGGAAGAAAAATGGAGGTTAGAAAAGGAAGAACTGTTGATGAGAATAGATAAAGTAGAGAATGAAAGTAAGGGGGACATAAAAGGGGGAGTAGTAAGAAGGTAGAGGAAATGGATAGGTGAATAGAAAAAAGAGAAAGAGAAACAAGGAGAAAGAATATAGTGATAAAGGGAGGGAAAGGCACAGAAGAGGAGATAGAGAAGGGAATTGAAGATACAATAAAAATACTAGGCATAGAAAAAGACATAGAAGAAAGGAGATTTATAGGGGATAGGGGTAAAGGGGAAAGAAAGATAGCGATAGTAAAAGTTAAAACGATAGAAAAAAAGGTCGAATCAATGAAGAGAAAAAGAGAGATAAAAGATAAAGAGATTAGAGTTGAAGATGACTTAACGTGGAAAGAGAGAAGGATGAAATGGAGACTAGAGGATATAGCAGAGAGAGAGAGAGAGAGAGAGAGAAAGGGAAAAGAGTGTGGGTAAAATATAATAGGATACAAATAGAAGGAAAATGGTGGAGATGGGAAGAGGAGAAAGAAAGACTAGTGGACTGGGAAGATAAAACATGGAGGACACAGGGGGAAGAACAGAAGGAGAATATAGAAGTGGAATAAAGAAAGTACACAGTGAGAGAGAGGAGGGGATATCAAGAGAAGAAAGATGGGGAATTACTTTTTGGAACGTAGCGGGGATATCTAATAAAGACAAGGATTTTTGGAAGAGGATAAGAGGGGGATGTAGTGATGTTATTAGAAACATGGATAGAGAAAAAAGGGTGGGAAAGAATAAAAGATAGATTACCGAGAGAGTTTATATGGAGAGCACAAATGGCAGGAAGAAAAAACAAGAAAGGGAGGGCAAAGGGAGGGATGCTTTTGGGGGTGAGGAAGGGGTTGAAAAGGGAGGAAGAGGATGAAGAGGAAAAGGAAGGAGAAATGACATGCAGAGTTAGAATGGGAGAAGAGAAGTGGAGGATTAAGGGAGTATATGTAAACGGGGACATGAGAGAGAAGTTAGAAGGGATAAAAAAATGGATGGAGGAAGAGGAGGCAGGAGTGCAAACGATAATAGGAGGAGATTTTAATGCGAGGACAGGTGAGGAGGGTGGATGGAGAAAAGAGGGAGAATCAGAGGAGGAAGTTAAAGGAAGGAACTCAGTGGATAAGAAAATAAACAAAGAGGGAAGAGAGCTAATAGATTGCTTAGAGAAAAGGGGATGGTTTATATTAAATGGATCCATAAAAGGGGACGAAGTAGGAGAATATACATATACAGGAGGAAGGGGAGAAACGGTAATAGATTATATCTTAGGAAACGAGGACACAAGAGAGAGAGTGGAGGAATTAGAAGTAGGAAAAGAAATAGACTCAGACCACCACCCGATTACAGTATGGTTGAAGAAACGAACAGGAGGAAGAAGAAAGCAAGAGATGAGAGGGACGAATAAGAGAGGAAGATGGGACGAAGAAGGAAGAAAAAAATTTAGAGAAGAGATGGGAATGATGGAAGGAGGGAGATTAGGGTTAAAAGAAGAGATGGAGCAGGTAGAAGAAAGAATAAAAACAACCTTGGAAGTATGCGAGAAGATGGAGAAGAAAAAAAGTAGGAACAGAAGTGGATGGTGGGACGAAGAATGCAGGAATAGAAAGAAAGAAGTTAGAAAGGAATTGAGAAGATGGAGGAGAGAAAGAGGAAGCGGAGAAGAATACAGAGAGAAAAAAAGAGAATATAAAGATCTATGTGAGAAAAAGAAAAGAGAAGAAAGAGAAAAAGTAGTAAGAGAAGCGGGAGAGGCAAAGAGAGAGGGAAGAGTATGGGAATTAATTAAAAAAGAAAGGAAAAGAAAAAAGGATTAAATGAGGGGATAGAAATGGAGAGTTGGACAAAATATTTTAGGAGACTACTAGGTGGGGTAGAGAGAAGAGTAGTAAGAGGATGCGGGACAAGAGAGAGAGCACAAGGAGAAAAGGAGTTGGAATGGGAAGAGATGCAGAAGATAATGGACAAACTAAAGGAGAGGAAAGCGATAGGAAAGGATGAAATACCGAATGAAGTATGGAAGTACGGGGGAGAAGAGATGAGAAAGTGGGGATGGAAAATTTGCAATAGAGTTTGGGGGGGAGAAGGATGGCCGGAGGAATGGAAGGAAGGGATAATTATACCTATTATAAAGAAAGGTGAGGGAGAGAGGGAGGGAGGAGTAAGGGGAATAACATTGATGCCTTCATTATATAAAATTTACGCAACAGCCTTAGGTGAAAGATTAAGACAGAAAGTAGAGGAAAAAGGGTTATTATCAGGAAGTCAGGCAGGGTTCAGAAAGGGAATGGGCACGATAGACCAAATATACGCTAAACTACCTAATAAATAGACAGCTAGGTAAAAAAGGAGGTAAAATGACGGCAGTATTTGTGGATTTAAGGGCGGCCTTTGATTCGGTGGACAGAGGAAAGTTGATAAAGGCAATGAAGGAAAGGGGGGTAAGAGAGGGGTTGGTGGAAAGAATAGAGGAAGTATTTAGAGAGACAAAGAGCAGGGTAAGGATAAATGGGAAACAGGGAAAGATATTTTCGAAAAGAACGGCAAAAGGTTTGAGACAGGGGTGTCCATTGAGCCCAACACTATTTAATATTATATTGGCAGATTTAGAGGAAGAAATGGAGAAGGGACTATGGGGAGGAGTGAGTTTAGGGGGGAGAAAGGTGTATTCGCTAACATATGCGGATGACATAATATTGATGGCAGAGGAAGAACAAGATATGAGGTCAATGTTGTGTAGGCTAGAAAGGTATTTGGAAGAAAAAGGATTAGAGTTGAACGAGGATAAGACAAAAATAATAAGGTTTAGGAAAGGAGGGGGAAGGTGGAGAAAGATGGATTGGAGATGGAGAGGAAAGAAGCTAGAGGAAGTTAAGGAAATCAAATATTTAGGATACATTATACAAAGAAATGGAGGACAGGAAGCGCAGGTTAGAGATAGGAGGAAAAGAGCGGCCATAGTTATGAGAGAGGTATGGGGTATAGGAAAGAGACTATGGGGAAAAGATTGGGGAAAGAGATTATGGTTGTATGACACACTGGTATGGACAGTAATGGGATACGGGGTAGAGATATGGGGGTGGAAAGAGAGAAAGGAAGTAGAAGGAGTACACGAGAGATTTATGAAGTGGACAATGGGATTAGATAGAAGAACTCCAGGATATATGGTAAGGAAGGAATTAGGAAGAGGTATGATGAGAGAAAGAGCAGGGAAAAGAGCATGGGGATTCGAAATAAGGATGGAGGAGGGAAAAGGGGGAGAGATAGCTAGGAAATGTTGGGAGGAGATGAAAGAGAGGTGGAAGAAAGGGAAAAGAACAGGGAGTTGGGAACAGGAGAGGGAAGAATTTGTCAGAGAAAGAGGGTTAAAAGGAGGAATAGAGGAGGAAGTACAGTTGGGGGAGATGGAAAAAAGGGGGAAGGCAAGGCAGGAGAGAGAAGTAGAAGAGAGAATAAAAGAATCAAAGTACAACAGACGGTATAAGCAAATTAAAAGGGAAGGTATCCCAGGGTACCTAAAAAAAGGATGGTCAGAGAAAAGATGGAAAAGGATTATAAGATTTAGGTTAGGGAATGAGATGAAAGAGGGATGGTATTGGGAAAAGGAGGAAATAAAAAAATGCAGAGTTTGTGAGAGAGAGGAGGAGACATGGGAGCATGTGTGGGAAAGATGTGTAAAGGGAGAAAAGAGTGATGGAGAAAGTTGGCAGGAAGCGGCGGACAGGATACTAGGAGAGGAAGGGGAGGGAGAGGAATGGATGATGGAGTTAGAAGGGATAAGGGAGGGAGGTTAAGAAAAGGAAAAGAAAGAGAGAGAGAGAGAGTGAGAAGAAGAGAGAGAGAAAGAGAGAGAAATGAATGAGAGAAGGAACAAAAAAAGAGTAGAAAAGTACAACGGAAACGGAGGTCCCATAGAGTTAAGTAGTATTAATTAGACATTAAGTGAGACTAAGAAATAGAAAAAAGGATAGGTAAGAGAGAGAAAGAGAGAGGGGGAGAGAGAGAGAGAGAGAGAGAGAGAGAGAGAGAGAGAGAGAGAGAGAGAGAGAGAGAGAGAGAGAGAGAGAGAGAGAGAGAGAGAGAGAGAGAGAGAGAGAGAGGGAGAAAAATGAAAAAATGTAAATATATGTAGTAGTTTAAGGAAATGTAAGAGATTGTAGAAATTGTAACCCCATAGAGGATCAATAAATATTATATCTATCTATCTACTAACAAAAATATTTCTAGCTTAAAAATTAAACATGTAGCAATGTATGCATTGTCAGAATGACTTGAAATTGAGAATCAAGCTAAATAATATATTTACGAAATCTCTTATCAATGTCACCAATAAGTAAATCTTAACGGCAGTATATAAAAGATCAATGTTAATTTATCGTATGTTAATTTTCTGGAAGCTGTAAGAATGAGAGATATTATTAATATTAGACATAAAATATATTTAAATAATTCGTATATGTACATACGTATACAATTTATAATAAAGAGAGAAAGAAACAAGCTTAAGATCTATTGTGATTAAAATCATAGAATGAAAAAGTGAGAGAGCAGAAGAAAAAATAAAAGCAATGTAAAATTGTAAGAGAAGAGGAAAAGCGAGCGAATATGTGTGTGTAAATAAATCAATATAAAATATGTACATAAATAGTATATTTTCTTACTTGAAAAAGGATATATCAATTAGATTGATATTTTTAACAGCTTCTTATGACCAATTCCGAGTTTCGTAATTGACGTTTAATCCTTAACGAAAAAAGTCATGTAGACGCGAGAAGTGAGCGTGTATCGCGTGTATTGTTGCCTCTTTTCCGCGTATGTGATTGGCGGTCGACGGCGTCGCGAGAGAGAGGTGTGAAAGTAATCGCTGAAAGTTCGATGACAGTTTAATGAGACATTTCGTGACAAAAAACACATCGTGAATGGGGTTAATGAATAGGACAAAGGTTAAGAAATGAGAGGTAATATATATAATATATATAATAATATATGTATACATATAAAATATAATATATAATATAATATATATATACATATATATAATATTAAATAATATGTAATGTATATAATATTAATAATAGAGAGAAAAAGAAATAGAGAAAAGGAGAGAGAGAAGAGAAAGAGAGGAAACCTTAAAATTAAAGACAATGAAGAATAGGAAAAAAGGAGATTAAGAAAGAGATAATGAGAAAGGAAGGTGAAGAAAAAAGAAGAAACAAATTTAACACAAATTTAATATTAGGTAATAATATTGTTTAATATCATATATATATATATATATATATATATATATTATATATTGAGCATTCCATGTCAAGTGAGCCCTCATCTTTATTGAAAAAAAGCGACCTTTTTATTTCCATTTTTAACAGCTTAATTTTATTCTTAACATTCCTACATTAAAATCGTTTATTTTTTATATGGTTTAAAAATGGCACTTCATTCATTATCTTGATATGTCAGATATGTGCCTAATTCTATATGAAGGATTTGCACGCATAAATTGCATATAACTCAATAATGAGTTTTTGGTCGGAATTTGAATTTCGGTGTTCAAAATTTAAAATGGTAGATCAATTTTACGATTTTAGTTTCATTATACTGTTAAGCACATGTTTGATATCGAGATAGAATAAGGTGTCATTTTTAAACTATAAAAACATCTCTTTTACTAACAATAAGTAAGAGTATGGATGCTAAGGATAAAATTTAGCTTTTAAAAATAAAAAATGAAATGTCGCCTTTTTTGAAATAATAAAGGTAACCCACTTGGCATGAAATGTTCCACATATATTAAATGTTTAAATATTATTAAAATTAATAAACTTTTAAATATTTTATTTTAAAGCTAAAGAAAATACGAGGGCAGTTCGATAAGTCAGTGACTTTTACAAGATATGGCACTCAAATCGCAATCTAATTTTATTTCTGATATTTACCATCTTATTTAAGTATACACACCAAGTTTCAAGTAGATCTGTCAAATAGAAATTTTTTGATAGCGTTCTAAAGCGGATAAGTTTGTGTTTTTTGCTAAAATGGAAAAAAGTGAATTTCGTGTGCTAATAAAACATTACTTTTTGCGTGGAAAAACCATTAAGGAAACTGAAGAAAAGCTAAAAAAGTATTATGGGGACTCTGCTTCGTCGCATGGAATGGTTCACAAGTAGTACACTGAATTTCGTTGTGGTCGTACAAGCACGAATGATGCTGAGCGCCCGGGACGTCCGAATGAGGTTACAACTGAAGAAACAGTCAATAAAATCCATGATATTGTATTGGACGACCGTCGAGTGAAGATACGCGAGATAGCCAAGATGGTAAACATCTCAAACGAACGTGTTTTTAATATCTTGCATAAACATTTGGGCATGAAGAAGTTGTCGGCCAGATGGGTGCCGCGCTTGCTCACAATCGACCAAAAACCACAACGAAATTCAGTGAATCACTTGTGAACCATTCCATGCGACGGAGCAGAGTCCCCATAATACTTTTTTAGCTTTTCTTCAGTTTCCTTAATGGTTTTTCCACGCAAAAAGTAATGTTTTATTAGCACACGAAATTAACTTTTTTCCATTTTAGCAAAAAACATAAACTTATCCGCTTTAGAACGCTGTCAAAAAATTTCTATTTGACAGATCTACTTGAAACTTGGTGTGTATACTTAAATAAGATGGTAAATATCAGAAATAAAATTAGATTGCGATTTGAGTGCCATATCTTGTAAAAGTCACTGACTTATCGAACTGCCCTCGTACAAAGAATAGACAATGGAAAGAAATATAAAGAAGATATAAAGAATTAAAATAGATAACGATGATTTTGTTGATTTTTTATTCACATAATTTGTGAAAGATTAAAAATAAAATAAAGTTTTAAAAAAATAAAATAAAAATAAAGTAATAGAATAATTTATATACAAATATTAAAAATTAATTAAACTTGTAAAAAAAAATATATATATATATATTTAATATTTATATATAAATATTTTATATAAAAATATGTACTTTTATTGCTTTTAGTACATGTACTTTTAGTACATAAAAAATAAAAAATATATATGTGTGTGTATATGTATATATTATTTTTTATGTACAATGCAGCAGTTTGTCGGTTAAGAGTTAAGGCCGGGTTCACAATATGTGATTTAAGTCTTATGCTTTAAGAAATTGGCTAATCACAGTTAAATATTCTTCTCATACTTGACTGTGATTGGTCAATTTTTAAATTACTTATATTATCGGACGCAGTGTGAATTCTGCATTATGGCTTTATAACTCTGTTGTAGATGGCTCTGTATAAAGCCCTTTACACAATGCCAGGCAATAGGAACAGGAAATAAAAATTATCCACCAATAAGAGCAGAGAATAATAGCTATTCTCTGCTCTTATTTGTGGATATTTTTTATTTCCTGTTCCTATTGCCTGTTGCCTGGCATTGTGTAAGGGGCTTAAAAACGCACTGTACATACATAGCACTTTATTATCCTTTCCATACACGCTCCCAGTTGATAGCGGGTGCTTTCCAATAACGACACAGAGCGACACAGAGTATCATTCTATCTTTGTTGTTCACTGGTATTGAAAGAAGATAGAATGATACTCTGTGTCGCACTGTGTCGTTGTTGGAAAGCACCCAGCGTCTCGAAAATGGTAACACCATACTTCGAGAATTCGAGAGTCCATTGTTAGTCCGGTGCGGACGTGTCTGGGCGGCTTTTTACGCCCAGACACGTCCTTTGCTTCTATTTGAAGCTTATTTTTAGAATCAGATCAGGTCTTTGATCATTTTCTCGATATATAACAAGTACTTCTAGCTGGTAAGTATAAATCTTTAATAATTAGTAAAGGCCATTAAATTATTAAAGAATTAGAAGATATTGGCTGCTTTCCTTTTAGGGAACACAATCGACATTTTTGACACAAATCGACACACGTCGCTTTCCATTTAGAATTTCATTCAAACTCAATCAACACTCTTCGACTCTGCTCGGGAGGAGAGTTGGAGTGTGTTTTTTGACTAGTGATGTTAAAAATGAGTCCCGGTAGCATGCGCACACAAGCGTAAACAGTATATGTGCTGCGCAATACGCTCTGTGCGAACAACAGTCCCATTTCGATGAATCTATATAATAATTTATATTTATTATTTGACTTGTTTGCATGCAATAAAAAATTACAATGGTAAGTACTTATGTACTTTATAATCGTAAATAACGATTTATATTTTACATTAATATAAGATTTGTAACTTTCATTAATACATTTATAACTTAGATTTTAGGTTAACTTTTTTATTAACTTGATTGTAGGATTTCAATTCTAACATTTGTGCCACTTGTGAAGGCATTTCATTGATGCGGAGGCATTTAATAATCATAAGTGCGAGCCATTGAAGAAGAGGAGAAAAGACGAATGTAAGCATACTCTCAAAGTCTTTCACAGCAACAGTTTCAAATGTTTAGAATTAATCAATATTTTTAGATAGTTTTCCATAAGTAATTGAAATTATGATAAAAATTTCCTAAATTGATATCGAGGTATACATTTAGATTTGTGCGTCATATGTAATGTATGTATTATAGCATTCTATTGGAACCACAATGCCACATTAAGTTTATTAGCTGCATATAATGCTATGCAACCAGATAAAGAAAATGTTAAAAGACATAGAAACTTTTGGCAGAATGTTGCGAAAGAATTACAAACATTAGGATATAATGTAAGTATAATTGCTTTTTATATATACAGGGTGTAACTAAACAAACGTATACGAAGCACACCATCAGGTGCAGAACAACAAACTAAATCGGAAAGTCCTGAGCCATTTTTTATCTGAGCTTTATTTTTTACGCTATAAATTGTTAAAGTTTGCCAATCAGCGCGTGGCTACAACGGAAGGCAGCGTAGGCGCCGCCTACTGGGTGGGGAGCGCGGGATCGGAGAGTAGCGTGACAAAGTGGGGCGAAACGAATGTAGCATGTCTCTGCTCTTTTTTGTACGTTTTGCATAGATCTTAAAATTTGATTATTCTCGATACTCTCGGCAGTGTGGAATATTTAATTTTTCCATCTCGTTAGCTGTCTCCATATTTGTGTTTAGAAATACTTTTTCTTTGAAGAGAGAGAAAGGTCACATGAGTTGTAGTCCGGAGATCGAGCAGGCCACGGACTAGTACTGAATCCTTCCCATCCTTGAGGAAAATTTTTATCGAAGTAATGTCGGATCATCCTTTTGAATAAGATTCATTGAAATTAATATTAAAAGTGATTCCGATAATTGGACTTAAATATTAAATTTATTTTAAGCGCAAAGTATAATTTTATTTTTAACATATTTAACAAAAAAAAACTTTCTTGATGTATGAAAACATTATAATACATATGTATGTAGTAATGACTACTTTTATTAAGATTTTTAGTCTTGATGTGTGAACATGATATAAAAATTAAGCCCTGAGAGTAAAATACAGTATTGAAATTGAGATAGCGATCTTCACAATTTCGATAGATTCTATTAAACTACGCAATAAAATAATAATTATAAACATTTTTATAATAATAAAAAAAAATAATAAATATAATAATAAATAATAAATATAATAATAATAAAATAAGAGTAAAGATATATTATACATATTAAAAATAAATATTTTTATAATAAAAATAATTCTTACGTGCAGAATGGGCAAGTGCGTCATTGTGCATGAATATCGTAGCTCATCTATTTAATGTTACCTCTTCTAAATTATTCTCTGCCGGAACTAACAAATCTGGCAGATCATTTTGTAAGAAATCGAGACTACTTTTGAGAGTTCAAGCGTGATAATATAAAAAGTTCGATCTAAGTCCTGTCAATAAGTTTATATCAATAGGAAAAATAATTCAATAGGAACAATACTAGTAATAAAAGTAAACAGTAATATAACGATTACACATTATTTTTCTAGAAAGAAAATGTTTATTGCATTGATTAAATAAAAAAATAATTCAAATCGATAGACAGACGAAAGGTAATAAAAAAAGCTACATTAGAGAAATGAATAAAAAGGAAACAATAAAAATAGTTTCAATTTAATTAATTTAAATTACAATTAAATTTTTATTTATTTCAGTTTAAAATAGCTACTTACGATTTGATTTCTCGGCAATCCATACCAAATATTTACGGAATTCGATGTTGAAAAGATCTCTCTCGAGTAAGAAATAGATTTTCAGATGGCTGCAGTAATGATAATGATAAGAGAATGTGGATATTAAACATTCCTAAAATGTTTCTTGTAAATGTACATTTATCGACATACAAAATCCGACTTCTATAATTTGGTTTATACTAGATTTAAATAATATTCAGCGAAAATCACGCGAGGCTGATAATATCGTGGAACTAAATGTTGTACTTTTGTATAATAATACGAATGCTGCTAGTACTCTGCGTTGATACCACTGCTT